>NC_134905.1:3312666-3317666 GCF_041734735.1 Babylonia areolata | reverse complement strand
TGCTGCGCTGTGCTGCGCTGTGTTGTGCTGTGCTGTGCTGCGCTGTGCTGTGCTGTGCTGTGTTATGCTGTGCTGTATTGTATTGTGATGTGCTGGGCTATGCTGTGTTGTGCTGTGCTGTGTTATGTTGTGCTATGCTGTGCTGCACTGTGCTGTGTTGTGCTGTGCTGTGCTGCGCTGTGCTGTGTTATGCTGTGCTGAAATGTACTGTGATGTGCTGTGCTGTGCTGCATTGTGCTGTGCTGTGTTATGCTGTGCTATGCTGTGCTGTGCTGTGTTATGTTGTGCTATGCTGTGCTGTGTTATGGTGTGCTATGCTGTGCTGTGTTATGTTGTGCTATGCTGTGCTGTGCTGTGTTATGCTGTGCTATGCTGTGCTGTGTTATGTTGTGCTATGCTGTGCTGTGCTGTGTTATGTTGTGCTATGCTGTGCTGTGTTATGCTGTGCTGTGCTGTGTTATGCGGTGCTATGCTGTGCTGTGCTGTGTTATGTTGTGCTATGCTGTGCTGCGCTGTGCTGTGCTGTGCTGCGCTGTGCTGTGCTGTGTTATGCTGTGCTGTATTGTATTGTGATGTGCTGTGCTATGCTGTGTTGTGCTGTGCTGTGCTGTGCTGTGCTGTGCTGTGTTATGTTGTGCTATGCTGTGCTGTGCTGTGCTGTGTTATGCTGTGCTATGCTGTGCTGTGCTGTGTTATGCTGTGCTATGCTGTGCTGTGCTGTGTTATGCTGTGCTGTGCTGTGCTGTGTTATGCTGTGCTATGCTGTGCTGTGCTGTGTTATGCTGTGCTATGCTGTGCTGTGCTGTGTTATGCTGTGCTGTGCTGTACTGCAACCTACTGTACTATACTGTTCTGTATTGTGTTGTGCGAGTTGGGTTTTTTTTCTCCTTTTGTTTTCATCTGCCTGTTTGCCTGCATGGATGCCTTTCAGTCTGTCTGCCTACCTGTCTGTCTGTCTGTCTGTCTGTCAGTGCGTCTGCCTTCATTCTTACCTTCATCTCAGTGTCCTTGGTGACCTTCACCTTGCCGTCTGTACAGATGCTTCCCCCCAGCCACACCTGAAACACAGTTGTGTCCCCTGCTTTGTTGAAGCTGCGCTCTTCAAAAGGGGCGTTACATTGTTGTTACTGGAAGAATTCATACACCCGTTCGTTTATTTATTTATAGTCTGTTCATCTAAGATGATGATATTAGACTGAGAAAGGCAACAACAACAACAACAACGAAAACAACAACATATAAACATTATTTACTTAGACTGAGAAAGAATCATACAGAAAGTAAATAATGTTTATATGTTGTTTTTTCGTTGTTGTTGTAGTAGTTGTTGTTGTCTTCGTCGAGGACACAAAATCTGGTAGCAGCTTATCTGTTTTTTTGATAGAAAGGCAACCTCTCAGCATGGGCCTTTTGTTGTTGTTGGTGGTGTTGTTGAGTCCTCCCCCCCCCCTTTTTTTTTTTTTAACTCACTCACTACAGCCAGTCCTCTCTTCTCCTCTACACAGACCCCTCGGATGTCCAGTGTGTGTCTCAATGACCCAACCTTTAGCTTCCGTCGTCAGAATTGTGGTATTCTTTGTCAACATTCACCTCTTCAGTATGACAGCCTTCCACTTGCAATACTTTGATGGTGGTAATTGGGGTGAAACGCTGTTAACGTCTTCTCTTTCGCCGTTCGTATGGAGAGAGTTACGAAAGGGGAAAGAGGGGGTTATGACAGTGTATCATCGCTGCTGAAATTATTACACTGTCACAAGTAAAAGAGTTTCTTTTCTTTCTTTTTTAAATTTTTTTTTAAAAAAAGGTGAACGATGACAAAGAATGCTGCATTTCTTACGACGAAAGCTCAAGACTGGGCCACTCATTCAGACAGCCACTGGACATCAGATGGGGTCTGTGTGTGTGTGTGTGTGTGTGTGTGTGTGTGTGTGTGTGTGTGTGTGTGTGGAGAGAGGGGGTATGGGGGTCGAGGGGGTGGGGGGGCAGACAACACTACAGGCTGGACCATTCAGACAGCCACAGGACATCAGATGGGGTCTCTGTGTGTGTGTGTGTGTGTGTGTGTGTGTGTGTGTGTGTGTGGAGAGAGGGGGGTATGGGGGTCGAGGGGTTGGGGGGGAAGACAACACTACAGGCTGGACCATTCAGACAGCCACAGGACATCAGATGGGGTCTGTGTGTGTGTGTGTGTGTGTGTGTGTGTGTGTGTGTGTGTGTGTGTGTGTGTGGAGAGAGGGGGTATGGGGGTTGAGGGGTTGGGGGGGAAGACAACACTACAGGCTGGACCATTCAGACAGCCACAGGACATCAGATGGGGTCTGTGTGTGTGTGTGTGTGTGTGTGTGTGTGTGTGTGTGTGTGTGTGTGTGTGTGTGTGTGTGTGTGTGTGTGTGTGGAGAGAGGGGGTATGGGGGTCGAGGGGTTGGGGGGGAAGACAACACTACAGGCTGGACCATTCAGACAGCCACAGGACATCAGATGGGGGTGTGTGGGGGAAGAAACGAAAAGAAAAGAATAAAAGCCGTCCCGAGTGAGTAAAATCCGTTATTGGAAATGGCAAGAATATCCGATCAGAGAAGGGATTTTGTTGTTATCTTTAATCATGGTAACCACTAATAGCTTTTCCTGCTGTATAACCAATGGTTTCTCCACTGCAATGCGAATTCGTTTACAGCTTAGTCTTTTGTGAGGGGCTTTGACTCTCAAACCAGGAGGCAAGATTGCACTGAATCTTAGCGCTACAGCCTTGGGGGCTAGCTGGCCTTTGGGGACCATCAAAATCACCTACTGTCCCAAAACCCGGCCGAGAGAGTGGGGGATGTAACATGGGCAAGACACTCTTCCCTATTACCAAATTTTAGCCCAGATAGTCGGGACAGCAGTTGCCTCCCCTACAGTTCCGATGATCATAGTCGGGCACGACAGACTATCATACACACATCACAGCTGCACTGACCTGCCCCATGAGTTTGGGCGTACGGGTATCTGTAATAGTTGAACGCGACAAGCACACAAAGAACACCGCTGTACTGACCTGCCCCACCAGTTTGGGCTTACGGGTTTCTATGATGGTCATCGTCGGACAGGACAATTACACAGCCACACTGACCTGCCCCACCAGTTTGAGCTTTCGGGTGTTTGTGATGGTCATAGTCGGACAGAACAGACTTTCATACATGCTACACAGCCACACTGACCTGCCCCACCAGTTTGGGGTTATGGGTGTTTGTGATGGTCATAGTCGGACAGAACAGATTTTCATACACACTACACAGCTACACTGACCTGCCCCACCAGTTTGGGGTTATGGGTGTCTGTTACATAATAGTCGGACAGAACAGACTTTCATACACACTACACAGCTACACTGACCTGCCCCACCAGTTTGGGCTTACGGGTTTCTATGATGGTCATAGTCGGACACGACTATTGCACATAAAGAACACAGCCACACTGACCTGCCCCACCAGTTTGGGGTTGCGGGTGTCTGTGATATCATACTGACGGATATCTCCGTGCAGCCAGTTACTGAAGTACAGGTAACGGTCATCCAGGGACACCAAGATGTCCGTGATCAGGCCTGCACACACACACAAAAAAAGAAGATTGTCATCAGCAGCAGTTTCAGTTTCAGTTTCAGTAGCTCAAGGAGGTGTCACTGCGTTCGGACAAATCCATATACCCTACACCACATCTGCCAAGCAGATGCCTGACCAGCGGCGTAGCCCAACGCGCTTAGTCAGGCCTTGAGAAAAAAAAAAGAAAAGAAAAAAAAGGTGAATAAATAATAGATAAGCGTACATAAATAAGTAAATAAATACATAAATAGATAAATAAATAAATGATAATTATAATATGAAAAAGGGAGTAATAATAATAATAATAATAATAATACTTAAATAAATAAATAAACAAATAAGACAACAATGATGATAAATAAGCAGATAAATGTAAACCACTCAGGAGCAGCTGTGGAAAGTGGTCCAAGGTGACAGAGTGGTCAAGACGCTCATGTGCCAATACAGAGTCTGTGAGGGGTCTGGGTTCGAATCCTGCTCTCGACGGGCGCAATAGCCGAGTGGTTAAAGCGTTGGACTGTCAATCTGAGGGTCCCGGGTTCGAATCATGGTGACGGCGCCTGGTGGGTAAAAGGGTGGAGATTTTTACCATCTCCCAGGTCAACGTATGTGCAGACCTGCTTAGTGCCTGAACCCCCTTCGTGTGTATATGCAAGCAGAAGATCAAATACGCACGTTAAAGATCCTGTAATCCATGTCAGCGTTCGGTGGGTTATGGAAACAAGAACATACCCAGCATGTACACCCCCGAAAACGGAGTATGGCTGCCTACATGGCGGGGTAAAAACGGTCATACACGTAAAAGCCCACTCGTGTGCATACAAGTGAACGCAGAAAAAGAAGAATCCTGCTCTTGCCCTTTCTCTAAAGGTTGACTGGGATGGTGTCATCATCATCCTCAACATCTTCATCGCCATTACTTATTATTTTTATCATTATTGTTCTCATCATTATCATTATCATCATATATATCAACATCATCAGCAGCAGCAGCAGCAGCAGTAGCAGCGTTGTTGTTGCACTGTTATTGTTATTATCAATATTATCATTGTTATCATCATCATCGTCATCCTTCGTAGTAGTAGTAGCAGCTGCAGCAGCAGTAGCAGTAGTAGTAGTAGCAGAAGTCGTAGTAATAGCAGTAGCAGCAGCAGCAACAATAGTTGTCGTCGTCGACTATCTCTTAGTAGTAGTGGTAGTAGTAGCAGCAGCAGAAGCAACAACATCAGCTGCAACAACAACAACAACAACAACAACAGCAGCAGCAACAACAACAACAACAGCAGCAGTAGCAACAACAACAGCAGCAGCAGCAGCAGCAGCAGCAACAACAACAACAACAACAACAGCAACAACAGTAGCAACAACAGCAGCAGCAGCAACAACAACAACAGCAGCAGCAGCAGCAGCAGCAGCAACAAC
>NC_134905.1:3282666-3290166 GCF_041734735.1 Babylonia areolata | reverse complement strand
ACTACACACAGTGTGTAGCGGGTTACGACCATGCTAGGCTCTTCCGTCCGAGCAATGCAACTGGGTCCAGGGTTGTAGGTTGTTGTGGAGCTTTTGGTTTTCTCCTCTCTTCCCCCCTTTGTGCGTGTGTGTGTGTGTGTGTGTGTGTGTGTGTGTGTGTGTGTGTGTGAGAGAGAGAGAGAGAGAGAGAGAGAGAGTCTGTATCTGTATGTGTGTGTGTGTGTGTGTGTGTGAATATGTGTATGTGTGTGCGTGCGTGCGTGCGTGCGTGCGTGTGTGTGAATATGTGTATGTGTGTGTGCGTGCGTGCGTGTGTGTGTGTGTGTGTGTAAAGCATTTCCCGAGTGAATGGTTTAGTTTGCGTAGAGTTATGACCTTAGACAAGTGGATAGGCAGACATATAGACAAGCAGATAGACAGACAGACAGACAGACAGGCAGGCAGGCAGGCAGATACATAGACAGGCAGACATATAGGTAGACAGACAGACAGACAGACGGACAGGCAGGCAGGCAGTCAGATACATAGATAGACAGATGGACAGACAGACAGACAGATAGGTAGACAGACAGATAGATAAACAGAGAGACAAACAGACAGACAGACAGTTCGATCGATAGATAGATAGATAGATAGATATACAAGCAGGCAGACAGACAGATTAGTTATTGCAAAAACATATACATACATATATACATACATGCATACATTCATACAGACAGACAGGCAGACAGACGGTCAGACAACAAGCACGCAGACAGATCGATAGACCAATGGGTAGGCAGACAAACAGACAGACAGACAGGTATATCGATAGACAAACAGATAGATCAATCGGTAGGCAGACAAACAGACAGGCAGACAGACAGATAGGTATACAGACAGACAAACACACATCCCAGACGACCAGATCTCTCACGTTGATAACAAACAATCACTCCAAAAAACAAATTTCCATTAAACAAATTTCAAGGGCAAAGAAAAAGACCTTAAAGCATTAAAACACACACGCACGCACGCATGCATGCACGCTCGCACACAACACACACACATGCACACACAACAAACACACACACACGCACACACACAACACACAACACACACACACACACACACACACATCTTCACTAACAAACAACTGTAGAGTTCGTCCACAACCAGTCGCAATGATGGAGTGTGGCCATTAATTCTGGATGAGTGACTCCCACTTCCTGTAAAACACTCACGACCGTCAGATCGTCAAGATAATTATTATATTTATTTTTTTTAGCAGCAGCAGAAAGTCGTCTCCACGTGGTACTGTAAGTGCAAACAAAAAAACCACTTCAGATTTTAGTTGGCGTTTCTGAATGGCCGCGGTTGTCCAGTGGTTAGGCCAATTCAGTGGCCCATCAAACTAAAGAACCTGTGTTCGAATCCTTATCAAGTTGCCTGGTGGTTTAAAAGGGTGTGGGGAAACCAAGTACTTGAGGAGACTACTACACATCTCCTACAAGGAGCACAAGACCAATGACTATGTGCGGAACCTGGTCAGCAACCTTGTTGGGCCCCAAGAACCACTGCTGGCGACTGTCAAACGACGGAAGATGGCATGGTTTGGTCACGTCATACGACATAACACCCTCTCCAAAACCATCCTGCAAGGGACTGTAGAGGGAGGGCGCAGACGGGGGCGGCAGAAAAAGAGCTGGTCCGACAACGTCAAGGAATGGGCCAAAATGACGATGCCAGATCTCCTCACGACAGCTGCCAACAGAACGGCGTGGCGAGCTATGACATCTTCCTCATGTCCCCCCAACGACCCCAGTGGTCAAGGGAATGAGTGAGTGAGTGAGTGAAGGGAAGGGTGGGGGATGTTCTTCTTCGACGGGCGCAAAAGCCGAGTGGTTAAAGCGTTGCACTTTCAATCTGAGGGTCCCGGGTTCGAATCTCGGTAATGGCCGCCTGGTGGGTAAAGGGTGGAGATTTATCCTATGTCCCCTAAGTCCAAACATGTGCAGACCTGCTAGTGCCTGAACCCCCTTCATGTGTATACGCAAGCAGATCATCCTAATTAATACACACAACAAAGATCATGTAATCTATGTCAGCGTTCGATGGGTTATGGAAAAAAAACCAAAAAAACATACCCAGCATGCATCCCCCCGAAAACGGAGTGTGGCTGCCTAAGTGACGGGTAAATGAAGAAAACGGTCATACACGTAACATGTTACATGTCTGTTTTACATGTCTGTGAATTACAGTACAACACAACACAGTACAACACAACACAGTACAACACGACACAGTACAACACGACACAGTACAACACAACACAGTACAACACAACACAGTACAACACAACACAGTACAACACGACACAGTACAACACGACACAGTACAACACAACACAGTACAACACGACACAGTACAACACAACACAGTACAACACGACACAGTACAACACAACACAGTACAACACAACACAGTACAACACGACACAGTACAACACGACACAGTACAACACGACACAGTACAACACAACACAGTACAACACGACACAGTACAACACGACACAGTACAACACAACACAGTACAACACGACACAGTACAACACGACACAGTACAACACAACACAGTACAACACATTCTGTGCAATGCAATACAATGCAATCAGGCCACACACAGCACAGCACAGCACAGCACAGCACAGCACAGCACAGCACAGCACAGCACAGTGCAATATAGCACAGTCATGTTGATGAAACCCCCACATGGTACATACGAATGAACGTGCATGTGTACTTTAAAAGGTACGGGTTCAAACTTCAGATTCTATGCTGAAAGGAACAGCTGAACACACGCGCGCACGCACACACACGCACACACACACACACACACACACACACACACAGAACACCTTGTTTGTCTACATGTGTGTACATATAGCTTTCAGGAGGAGAAAGAGAGAGAGACAGAGAGAGAGAGAGAGAAAGCCTTGTTTGTCTTTTAGTTCATGTGTGTACATACACATAGCTTTCGGGAAGAGAGAGAGAGAGAGAGAGAGAGAGAGAGAGAGAGAGAGAAAGCCTTGTTTGTCTTTCAGTTCATGTGTGTACATACACATAGCTTTCAGGAAGAGAGAGAGAGACAGAGAGAGAGAGAGAGAGAAAGCCTTGTTTGTCTTTCAGTTCATGTGTGTACATACACATAGCTTTCAGGAAGAGAGAGAGACAGAGAGAGAGAGAGAGAGACTTGTTTATCTTTCAGTACATATGTGTACATACACATAGCTTTCGGGAAGAGAGAGAAAGAGAGAGAGAGAGAGAGAGAGAGAGAGAGAGAGAGAGAGAGAGAGAGAGAGAGAGAGAGAAAGAGAGCCTTGTTTGTCTTTCAGTTCATGTGTGTACATACACATAGCTTTCAGGAAGAGAGAGAGAGACAGAGAGAGAGAGAGAGAGAGAGAGAGAGAGAGAGTTGTTTATCTTTCAGTACATATGTGTACATACACATAGCTTTCAGGAAGAGAGAGAGAGAGAGAGAGAGAGAGAGAGAGAGAGAGAGAGCCTTGTTTGTCTTTCAGTACCTGTGTGTACATATAGCTTTCAGGAAGAGAGAGAGAGAGGGGAGAGAGAGAGAGACAGAGAGAGAGAGAGAGAGAAGAAGAGAGAGAGCCTTGTTTGCCTTTCAGTACCTGTGTGTACATATAGCTTTCAGGAGGAGAGAGAGAGACAGACACAGAGAGAGAGAGAGAGATACAGAGAGAAAGCCTTGTTTGTCTTTCAGTTCATGTGTGTACATACACATAGCTTTCAGGAAGAGAGAGAGACAGAGAGAGAGAGAGAGAGAGAGAGAGAGAGAGAGAGAGAGAGACTTGTTTATCTTTCAGTACATATGTGTACATACACATAGCTTTCAGGAAGAGAGAGAGAGAGAGAGAGAGAGAGAGAGAGAGAGAGAGAGAAAGCCTTGATTGTCTTTCAGTACATATGTGTACATACATATAGCTTTCAGGAAGAGAGAGACAGAGAGAGAGAGAGACAGAGAGAGAGAGAGACAGAGAAAGAGAGAAAGCCTTGTTTGTCTTTCAGTACATATGTGTACATACACATAGCTTTCGGGAAGAGAGAGACACAGAGAGACACAGAGAGACACACACAGAGAGAGAAAGCCTTGTTTGTTTTATCTTCAGTTTAACTCTCTCCATACGAACGGCGAAAGAGACGACGTTAACAGCGTTTCACCCCAATTACCATCATCAAAATATTGCAAGCGGAAGGCTCTTATACTGAAGAGGTGAATGTTGACAAAGAATACCACAATTCTGATGACGGAAGCTAAAGGTTGGGTCATTCAGACACCCACTGGACATCCGAGGGGTCTGTGTAGAGGAGAAGAGAGGACTGGCCGTACTGAGTGAGTTAACGTCTATTCACTATAAGTGTTTTTAGACGGAAATGAGTAAAGCAGTGGATAAAGGGAAGGGAATGTATGTGAATATTAGTGTTAAAAAAAAGTGTTCATGTTATGTATCAGAGGAAAGGTATATTATTATAAGAAAAAGTCTAAAGAGATTGTGGTGTGTATTGAATCAGGTGTCATGGGAGGGAGAATATGTATATGCATATCAACAAGTATTGACCTACAACAATGTAAATATAAATAACAACATTAATTATAATTACATAAAGTGATACCAACTACTGGTAGAACTAGAACGTTAAATTTTAAATTATTATCATTGAAATCTTTTCAAAGTCGTGCAATGATATGTATGGAAAAAAATAACTACATCTTTTGATTACGGTTTATGCTGGCCATGTTGTAGTGGTAGGCCAATTCAGTTGTTCATCAAACTAAATAACTTTTAATTCTTAGAATTTTCTGCGAAAGGCATTTAAAGAATTGTAAATTAGGGGGATTGTTGTCTTGAGGGCAATGCTGGTGGTTGAAATTAGCAATTCAATTTGGGTTGCTGATTCTTTGTGTTAAGCAACAGTGGTAAATTGGATTTGAATCTAAAGTAATTTCTGAAATCTTCAATACATTTCAAATAATGATTATGCAGATCTATTATAGGAGCAAGTTGTAGGCTATGCAGCCTTCACAATTAAGTCATGTGCTTTCAGCGTTGGATCTGGGGAAAACACAAAATAACACAGAGCATTTGTATGGATGAAGAAGCAAGGAAGGGAAAAAGAAAAAGACGGGGTGATACACTCAAATTGCTGTGTTCATGTCAGTAATACTTACAACAATGTACAGTTAACCAAATCCAGGACTTCAATACGGTCAACATCGCGCGCGCACAACACAAGCACGCACACCAACACAGCATAAACACACAGCTACAACGCACGCTCAACACACACACACATAACAAAAATCCACCAACACACAACAACCACACACAACACACACACACAAAAATCCACACACCACACTCAACACAAACACAAATCCACTACTCTCTCGTCAACCACACATCAACAACAACACAAATAACACACACACAACACACAACACAACACACACACACTCACCACACACACACAACACACAACAAACACACACACACACACAACACCACCAGACACAACACACACAACACACCAACACAACACCACACACAAAACCGACACACAACACGACACACTCAACACAACACACACAAACCACACAACAACACACACACACACACACACACACACAAACAACACATCACACACACATCACAACACCACCACAACACACAAACACAACACCACACAACAACACGACACACAACCACACACACCCACACACACACCACAACACAAACACACACAACAACACAACACATCAACACACACACACACACGACACATAACGACCGCGCGTGGGCCACGTTACAGTTAGACAAACGAGAGACAAGACTGACAGCTAAGAAAGCTGGCTTAATCATTTTGCTTCAACTCTTTCGTTTGAGGCTAAGACCCTTCCACTAAAGAACATTTGAGTTTGATGTACAAGATTTTAAGCTTCAAAAAAAAACACAACATTTTTGAAAAAAAAAAAATACAGTGTGTCTTTCGTTAAAATTCAAATGTTTTTTGCAACACAGGTGAAGATTTTTTGGTGTGGAAGTTTTTTTTTTCGGCGGGGGGGGGGGAGGTATAATATTTTTTATTCGAGTTTAACCATTTAATACACCAGACACAAAACTATATTGCAATTACTAATATTGTTATCTGTGAACCCAATTACTTACACTTAAAAAGGAAAACAACAATCAACATTGTTTTTGATTCAAGAAAATATTAAAAAAAACAGAACTAAAAAAAAAAAGGCAGCCACACTGCAACAAAACATAAAACAAAAAACAAAAAAAAAATAAACGTTTCAGTTTGTTTCCATTTTCATAGGGAGGCGAAACGTTCGGACAATCGATAACGAAAAACCCTTGTTTGCAGTATGTCCGCACACATAACCTCAGGAACGTTAGTCAGAGCCTGAGATGAGGCTAATTTGTGACTATGAGAAGTGGATTTAATCTGTTAGTAATTTCGCCAGAGTCAACATCCGTGCCTGGGTTCAGTTTCAGGCCCAAGTGCGGCGCACACGGGACTCGGTTTATCGTGTCATCCGAAAGAGGCTAGAAGCTAGTTTGTTTTCCAGTCAAATTTAGGAAGAAAGGGCGATGAGCGGGATTCGAACAACCCAGGAGACCTGTATTGGCAGTGAGGCTTGTTACTTTGCCACTTCCTCCTTGGTATACAATAAAAGAAAAAAGTTAATCGTGGGTCGTTCCGAAAGCCTTTTTTTTTCTTATGTGTGTGTATACCTTTTCGGGAGAGAACTAGAGAAAGTTAGGAACATTTCCTTAAGTGAATAATCTTCGGTTTTATATTTGTTTCTTGGTCTTAGGACGGAAGTACTTTTTACGAATGATGATTTATTCTGAGAATAGGAGATGAGGGTTTACTTAATCGTCGAAGGTGGGGGGGCTGCGTATGTGTGTACTCACACGTTCGAAAAAGACAGTCATGCATGGAGCCACGCCAGCGCTCTCACCAGTCCAGTTACATCAATGCATCTTGCACTGATCGCCACCCCACGCAGGAGACGAGAGACACTTATTGTTTTCATTCATATCTCTACAAACACACACCATCGGCACGCACGAGCGAGCACGCAGCACGCACGACGAACAAAAACACAACCCTCCCTTAAAACAACAAACAACACCACTACAAAACTGAAGAGACAGAGCAGACAAAAAAAACGAAAAACAACAACAACTAACTAACATACATCTACCACACATCACACTCGCACACACAAAACACAAACACACGAAAAAAAATGTACTGCAGACATGGTAAAACAACTACAGGACAACAAAACAACACGAACAACAAAAGACACACACACAACACACACACGAACACACACACACACAACAAAACAACAACAACAACACCACCACACACAACACACACCACCTTTCATCACTTCAGAGAGACAGACAACAGACTAGGA
>NC_134905.1:3272666-3275166 GCF_041734735.1 Babylonia areolata | reverse complement strand
TCATTCAATTCATTTGGATTTAAATTGTTACTGACTATTTGTATCATTCATATTTCACGCAGCATCCTTATACATTCAATGACAACATTAAAGTTTGTTTATATCAACACTCACTAGACTTAAATCATGAGACCTCATTATTTGCATTTCAAGTTGGGAAAACCATCGACAATATCCAGTGTTTATTCTGTATTGCGTGTGTTCAGGTTGTGGACATTATCAAGCGGCTACCAGGAAATGATGGAGGTTATTCTGTCTTTGGTCTGTGTGCCATGTCAATGTCGGATACAAGCACAGCTCGGCGCTTCATTTTTTTTGGGGAGTTCGCCTGTTCAATGTACCCTTATTTACGCTGCCGCTGTTTATCGTTGCTTAAGCTGCACTTGACTTTCGTTGCGTTCTTTTGTTTTTGATGAAGTGACATTTTTCTATCAGAAATTTAGGCAACCGTAAGTTTCTTCTCACGGGCGCAATAGCCGAGTGGTTAAAGCGTTAGACTGTCAATCTGAGGGTCCCGGGTTCGAATCACGGTGACGGCGCCTGGTGGGTAAAGGGTGGAGATTTTTACGATCTCCCAGGTCAACATATGTGCAGACCTGCTAGTGCCTGAACTCCCTTCGTGTGTATATGCTAGCAGAAGATCAAATACGCACGTTAAAGATCCTGTAATCCATGTCAGCGTTCGGTGGGTTATGGAAACAAAAACATACCCAGCATGCACACCCCCGAAAACGGAGTATGGCTGCCTACATGGCGGGGTAAAAACGGTCATACACGTAAAAGCCCACTCGTGTGCATACGAGTGAACGCAGAAGAAGAAGATTTGTTTTTCGTATTGAAGTGGATTTTTATACAGAATTTTGCCAGGAACAACCCTTTTGTTGCCGTGGGTTCTTTTACGTGCGCTAAGTGCATGCTAGCACACGGGACCTCGGTTTATCGTCTCATCCGAATGACTAGCGTCCAGACCACCACTCAAGGTCTAGTGGAGGGGGAGAAAATTTCGGGGGCTGTGCCATGATTCGAACCAGCGCGCTCAGATTCTCTCGCTTCCTAGGCGGACGCGTTACCTCTAGGACATCACTCCACTGCGTATGCATGCAGATATATATATATATATATATATATATATATATATATATATATATATATATATATATATATATATATATACACGGATACGGATAGTTTATTCAATAAAGGCCATGGTCCCTCATGAAGGGGGTACAGTCAATCAACATTCAAAATCAAAATCTTACAAATCACAAAAAAGTAAATGATAAACCCTCAAATGATAATCCACAAATTGGATAATGCACAACTAATAATAATTAACTACACTGCGAAAATCAAAATCCAGAGTACGTCTAAATTTGTTTAACAACCTACGAACATTTTTTCTAGCGTTACGACATTCTGCATCAAACCAATCTTTTGGTTTTAACTTGTTACTGATACTAATTTGTTTCTTCATATGTTCAGCAGCATCCTTGATACATTCAATGAAAACATTTAAAGTTTGGTTTATATCAACACTCATTGGGCTAGAAATAATGAGGCCTCATTATTTGTTAATTTCAAGTTGAAAAACCATCGAGAAAACCATGTGTTTGTTCTGTATTGTCCGTGTGTTCTGTGTGGCTTGCTCAGGATTAAAGAGGCTATGCCAGTCTTGTTTGCACATTTCTTCTGTCTTTGCTGCTGTGTGCACATGTCAAATGATCGGTACAAGGACAGGCCCGGTGCTTCCTTTTTTGAGGAAGTGTCTGGGTTTGTTCCAATGTACCTTTTATTTACCTGTGTGCTAGCTGAATCGGTAGCGTAAGCAGCACTGACTTGAAGTTGTGTACCTTGTGAATGGAGAGAGTTACCACTCTTTACTATTTGTTAACTAATTAGGCTAATTGTTAAGTTTATTCCTGAACATATGTTATGAATGTATACACCAGCCAAGTCGTCACTCCACACATATTTTTCTAGAACAAAATCATTTTCAAACTGTGTGTTTTCCAATTCATAACCCTGGTCTGCGAAATGGAGTTCCACAGGCATATGCAGAGAGAGAGAGAGAGAGAGAGAGAGAGAGAGAGATACGGATACGGATGTTTTATTCAATATAGGCCATGACCCCTCATGAAGGGGTGGTGTAAACAAACATTACAGAGTTAATATATTCAGATATGTAACATAACACAGTTGTAACCTGAAAATGAGAAAAACAGTCATTATCTGCATTTAGTCTTATTCACACATAATAACAAAAAAAAAGCGGAAAACTAGCACACATTCAACTGCATATTGTATCTAACCTTTAACGTGAGAGAGAGAGAGAGAGAGAGAGAGAGAGAGAGAGAAGGGGGGGCGGGGGTGGGGTGGGGTGGGGGGCTTAGAGACAGAGAGACCTGACCCGGACTGACCAGAAGATTTATTCAGATAGGTGATAGCCCGTACTGAAGGGGTGCAAACAAGGTACAGTTGTCAACCGACCCTTTTTTTTTTA
>NC_134905.1:3250166-3267666 GCF_041734735.1 Babylonia areolata | reverse complement strand
TAATAATAATAATAACAGTATCAGTATCAGTAGCTCAAAGAGCCATCACTGCGTTCGGTCAAATCCATATACGCTACACCACATCTGCCAAGCAGATGCCTGACCAGCAGCGTAACCCAACGCGCTTAGTCACTGAGGCCTTGAGAAAAAATAAAATAAAATAAATAAAATAATAAATTAACAAAACAAAAAAAGTAGATAAATATATATAATATATATTTATAATATATATTTATTATAATAATAGATAAATACATGCACATAACTCACATAAATAATTTTTTTTAAAAAACAACAAGAACAACAATAATAGCTCTTTTTCTTTTCTTTTTTTCTTTTTTTTCTCTCCAGGAACATGTTCCTGAAATGCACCATGACTGACGGCCTTGAAAATCACGTCAGCACAGTCAGCATTGGAGGAAGAGTTTCAGTTTCAGTTTCAGTAGCTCAAGGAGGCGTCACTGCGTTCGGACAAAACCATATACGCTACACCACATCTGCCAAGCAGATGCCTGACCAGCAGCGTAACCCAACGCGCTTAGTCAGGCCTTGAGAACACAAAAAAAACAAAAAACAAAAAAAACAAAAAAAAAAACGGGGGAATAAATAATAGATAAGCTTGCATAAATAAATGAATAAATAAATAAATAATAATTATAATATAGAAAAAGGTAGTAGTAATAATATTAGTAATACTAATAAAATGATAATAATAAAACATAAATAAATAAATAAATAAGACAACAATGGTGATAAATAAGCAAATAAATGTCAAACATGAAGACACACATTCACACATACACCCACACATGCATAACAGAAATGCACCAGACATGCAGTTTCACATATATGAAAGCACAGTCAAATACATATAAACGTACATGAGCTCCAACACACACACACACACACACACACACGCATTACCGTGCACCTCCTCCTGGAGGAAGAACTATTACGAACTGATTGCTCTGGAGTATAATGTTGGATGGCGTTGATGAGGCTTTTGCCCGGTGTTAAATCTTGTATTATAGCGGCGTCATAGTGCTTCCCGTCAGACTGTCAAACACATTTTGGGAAATTGAAGTCTATGAAGACGTGGCAGAGCTTGTGTTAGAAGGTGTTGTTCACAAAAAGGTGCGCAGATTAAAGATCTAATTGGTCAGTGGTACTTCTGTCTTTTGTGGAACGTGGTCTGTTCTTCAGCAGTAAATGGTATCTGTGCACTGACGCAGTGTACATGCGGAAGATCAAATACGCAAATTAAAGACCCAGCAATATTTTGTCAGTCAGTAGGGATAGCGGTTGGTATTGAGACATGAAAAGAGCAAAATCAATCAGCCAGGACGTACGAATCACATCCAGCTTTTGGGATTTTCGAGATGTTCCCCTCTGGTCGACGGTACAGAAGTATAAGGACGAAAACCAATCGCTTCGCCAAAAGCTTTTTCCCCAAAACAGTCAATGCCCTGTCTCTCGAACAAATCCAGTGTGATAAATAGAATTGTGCAACCAACGGCAACCTGAATATCTAGTCATCAGACCATTCCACATGTAATATGCAGCTTCTGTTAGTCAAACGGTGTGTGTGTGTGTGTGTGTGTGTGTGTGCGCGCGCGCGCGCGCGTGTGCGTGCATGTGTGTGTGTGTGTGTGTGTGTGTGCAGTGCGTGCATGCGTGAGTATGCACAAGTTTTTATATTGATATGCACTTGTATGTATCTTATTTCTACTGTATCTGTGTTTGTGTATGATTTTCGACTTATGTTCGTATCTTGTTATGTACTAGCCCACCTGGCAATATTCCTTGTGACCCCGGTACACTGACTTGGTAATAGACATATTCTATTCTATTCTATTCTGTGAACATAGCCACATGCACGACGTGACGTCAATCTGGATCACAGCAAGGACTGAAAGTTAGTAATCAAGGTGTCAGTCATTTTCAACTGATAAATAATGAATGCCTGCATGCTATCCACAGCCGCTCTTATAATGAAAGGACATGGCATGTGTATGGAATATGTACAGTACTGACAGTTTTTTGTTGTTGTTTTTTCAGTTTACTGAAAACCTAATCAAGGCAACAGCTTCAGTAATTCAGTCGGCGCAACGAAAACCCATGGAGTCACAGTACCGCTGGAAATAGTGTTTTACCAGAAACAAAACAAAACAAAACAAAGACTGGGCAAATTTGCAACCGACACAGGTGCGCGCCGCGCGCACACACACGTAGTACGCGACATGGAAATCCCTCAGTCCACACAACCATCCCTCCCGCTCCTACACACGCACACACACACACACCGTCATGACACACTGACATGCACACGCAGACGCCCGGCGGCGCGCGCACACGCGTTTAACTGACCGGGTCACAGTTCCGGTTTCTTGAGGGAAAACGTCACTGCGTTCGGCCGGACAAATCCACAACATGATTATACAAAACGGCAGATGCCTGACCAGCAGCATAACCCAACGTGTGTAACCCTCACACATGTATAGTGATTGTTGTGGGGATCGTGTCAAATATTTTGCACTGGCCTTGACTGAACATTTGTGTCAGAGCTTTCCGTCCGTCTCCCTTTGTCATCATGTGGCACTGGCGTACCCTCCACCCCTATCCCCCCGACTGAGATTTCGATCTATCAAAGAACAAACTAGTAAGCTGTTGCTCTTACAGAAATTAGTTTTGGTTTCACTTCTTCGATTAGTTCACAAGGAAGCGTCAAAACTGAAACTGAAACTCCGTGAACACATGTGAGAATCACATTCTTGTCTTTCTTGTGAAGTGTGAGTGCACACACACACACACACACACACACAAACAAACAAACAAACAAAGGTATTAAAAAAAACACATCACAAATTAAGTTTGATGAAACCCGAGTAAAAGGAAATAACTGTGCATTGACAGTTTACCATCGCCTTTCCACTTCTAAATTTCTGTTGCTATTAATTTATTTACAAACTTTTAAGATATGTTACTTCTCGGAAATTTGTTGCAAAAAGAGCTGCTCGGTTAAAACTAGCTCCATGATTATGCGTGATCGCGAATTAGAAAAAACACGAGGTAACTGAATATCAAGATGCAGTTGAATTCAGTGACAAAGATCAGTTATAGCAATTCACACTGGCTTGCTCACAGGAAGGCTAAACGAAGTGTACAGAGAAATAAACCAAAAAAGTTCATCAAAAAGAAAGTTCCAAGTCGTTTCATATACTTTTCATTTGACATTGATGTCCGCACAGAAACGCGGTGACACTGAACGGCAGCCGAGATAAAATCCGCGAACCACAGAAACGGCGAACAGAACTGAAATACTAGTGTTTTCATCTGGAGTTGATTTCTCTTTATTGTCTACTACCACCAACACAGCTTTGCAACTACGACGAAAAAAGATGCCGTCTGAGTTCTTCATAGCACAAACCGCTATTCAACATTTGTGATAAATGCCACTAATAAGCATATTTTGGAATAATTCGGTATTTAGTGGTTGTTTTCGAAAGAATTTTGACAATTTGGATGAATTCGGTTGAAACTATACGCCAACACTTTCAATCGTCCAATCAGAAATTTTGTTACTGTCGGTTTCTGCTTCAGGAACAGTAATAGACCACCACCATAATACGCTCAGGTGGCACTTTGGTGACTGAAGAAAAAGGCACTTTTGTTTCAGTAGTTTCATTATTTTTTATTTTCCAACATGGCATCAGACCCCCTCGCCAAGGCAAGAAATCAGATGTTCAAAAACAAAGGGAAGGACCTTGAGGTTAGTGATCAAAGTACAAAGAAATAATCGGTGTTTGGTGGCTCCAAATTGGAGTTGAATAATGAACGCGTAACAGCAAACCCCATGATAGAAGCATTCATCCTTGACATTCACACAATTTTTTGAAATAACAGTACGTTCTAACGCCACAAAACCAAGCTCCAGACTATTTTTCTGGAAGAGAAGAATACTGTGTGTGTATGAATTAAGAATTAGATACCAAATCTGAGGTGCATCACAAGCATGGGATTGGAGCTTGGTGGTTTGGGTTGGTTACGAACGATAGACAAAGAAGAAAGCCTACCCACGCGTCTTGGAAGAAAGACGGACGTACAGTTAAAGTACTTAATTAGAAAGAGCTAAGAGCATTAAAAGTACAATTTATTAAACACAATTTTGTTGTTTTCAAAGCTTTGCAAGTTTCCATCATTCATTGCATGGCTAAAAATAGAATAGGAAATAGCACGGTCAAGGAAATAGGACATAAACTAAAGTAGACTGGAAACTGACATGTCTACTCATTCTGTGTCAACTGTTTATTTATTTATGAATTTATTCTTTTTCATGAAGAAGCACACATATCAAACTCTTCAGCTTGCCAGTTTAACTTCTGCTCTGTGGGGTCCAAGCACAATAGTGTTGAACAATGTGCTGTGCTAAGAGACTCATTGTGTGAAAATGGACTTTGGTCAGCATTAATTTGATCTTGAGCATGTCTGGATGAAGCAGTATATTTTGTTGTTTTTGAGAAACTGTCTTGACTTTGCCATTGGTACTTAAGTACAACTCACATAGGCATTTCAAGTAAAACATACAACTTGTAACATTAACAATAATGATAACAGTAAAATTTTACATTTGTTTTGCTCATTTTCTCTTTAAGTGCTCAGGGTGCTTTACATGAAAGAAGTTAAAGATGACATGACCACTCTTTTTCCCTTTCATTTCTCATGTTATGCAAAGTGTTATTTACTTAGTTATGGCAGTCTACTCAATAGTACACAAATATGCGTACACTCAAGACCTGACAAAGCGCGTTGGGTTATGCTACTGGTCAGGCATCTGTCTAGCAGATGTGGTGTAACGCATATGGATTTGTCCATTGTCCAAACACAGTGACGCCTGCTTGAGAAACTGAAACTGATACAACACAATACAAGCAGTCAGTTGTGTGTTTCAGAGAGAAAGAGAGAGACAGTCTTCACAATGTTTGGGTTGTCACATTGTTTGGGTTTGTTTGACACTGTGTGTATGGTAGAAAGGTAAGGGGAGAGAATGTGTACAAATGTGTGTTTGGAAACATGTGCACACACATAATAGCTGATCAGTTTTCTACTGTCATTTGAAAAACAAATATGTCCATGCTTTTATTAGAATGTAATTGTCTTGTGTCCCTAAATGACAATTGAAAGAAATCAGATGTTTCAAAAAACAAAACAAAAACAAAAGTTTTGAAAAGTCCTATCTCACAGTTCATCCAGAATCAAAGAGCAACATAGACGATAAACCATCCAACACAACTTTGATTTGAATATTTGCAATATTTTTACAGATCATTCATTTATTGCCACTGCATGTATGCATAATACCACTGTAATTTTAAAAATTTACCACTTTTTTTCTTCTTCTTTTTTTCACTTGTGTTGCAGTCAGCAGCGCATCATAAAATTGTTTATGTATTCATTGATCAGTGTGTTACTGTTACAAGTGTTAGTTTGTATTATCATTGTGTAAACAACATGTCGAAGGTGTGATCATAGGACTTCTTTCAATTTCAAATTTCATTCATGTGGTGTGAAAAAATTGCCAGGCTTCATTAGACCTAATTTCCAGAGTTGTAAGTAGATTTTGAACAGCAAAGTGAGAGCTGTATTATCAATGGTTTCTCCAGTCAATGGGAAACCATTTACAGCTTAGTCTTTTGTGAAGGACTATGACTCTTAACCTAGGAGGCAAAATTGCACTGGCTCTTTGTGCTGCAGCCTTGTGGGCTAGTTGGCCTTTGGGAATCATCCCAACGCCGACTGTCCTAAAACCCTCTTGGCCGAGAGAGTGGGGATGTACTTGGGCAAGACACTCTCCACTATAATCCAATTCTAGCCCAAATAGTCGGAACAGCAGTTGCCTCCTCTGCTGTTCTGATGATCATAGTCGGACACGACTGACTATCATATATATATAATTTTGAAAGATGTTGAGGTTTGCAGTATTAATTATTATATTAGCAGTTACTGTTAAACTCAGTTGAGTAGTTTGACCTGTGACTGAGTGTGACTGTGAGTGTAACTGTAAGTTAAGGAGTTTTTTGTTCTTTAACTCTCTCCATACGAACGGTGAAAGAGACGACGTTGACAGCGTTTCACCCCAATTACCACCATCAAAATATTGCAAGCGGAAGGCTCTTATACTGAAGAGGTGAATGTTGACAAAGAATACCACAATTCTGACGACGGAAGCTAAAGGTTGGGTCACTTGAGACACCCACTGGACATCCCGAGGGGTCTGTGTAGAGGAGAAGAGAGGACTGGCCGTACTGAGTGAGTTAACGCTATTACTTATCTTGTGCATAATTTTATTAATATACGATATTTATAATAGTATTGATTAGTAAATTTTTGGATCAAGTCATCATCCTTACTGATTTATCATTCATTTGTCAATTTCTGGTCAACAGGAAATGCGAAGAAGGAGAACAGAAGTGACTGTAGAATTACGAAAGGTGAGTCACATTAAGATTTTAAATGATTAATGATGATTAATATTGACAGTTTTGTCAATTGGCTCTTATTGGCGTCTTAAGTCGATAAGAATTATGAGAAGTGTATTCAGTTAATTTATGTTCCTACCAATAACTTAACATTGCATTGTGTAATTTTTTTTTTTTTTTTTCAATTCAGAATAAGATTATTTATTTATTATGTATGATTTGATAATTGGATATATGTATTTCTCATCATTATTATGTCAGTTTTCTGCTGACTTTACACCCTTGTTATACTAACTAATCGTATTCCTTTGTTTTTTTGTTGATTTGCTTTTTGGAAAACTGATCTGGGTGATGAAAGTTCATCACAGTCAGATATCCAGGAAAGTGTCATTGTGTGTGTGTATGTGTTTTGTTTTTTTGAATTCAAATAATCTTTTGGAGCCAGTGACTGACACTGTGACAGACAAAGAGCAACGATATGTAATCCTAATGAATAACATTTGTTATAGACGTTAGCTTATATAATTAAATATCAGCTTATATAATTATAGTAAATATCTTTTTATTTATCAGTCATAGTTGTTAGCTGTTAACCATTAATTGCAACCACAAAAAGTTACTTGGGACTTTTTTTTTTTTTTTTTTTTTTCCCCTTTCATCCTCTGATGCAATATCTTGAAACGAAGCCTCTGTCCCTGCCACACAGAACAAACGAGACCAGCATATTCTGAAGCGCCGAAACGTCCCTGCCCAAGACAGCACAGACTCGGAAGACAGCGAAAAACCCACAAACCAGTCGTTGCAGAGCATCGTCCTGAATGCATCCAGCCCCGAGCCTTCCGTGCAGCTCTCAGCCGTGCAGGCCGCCAGGTTAGTTTTTTTATTTTTTTATTTTAATTTATTTTAAAATATAATCACTGGTCCGAAACCTGGTTTAATTACACATACTTAACCGTGACCCAACTAGTGCAGACTCCGGCAGGGGTCTGACATTCCTGTCCTGTGCAAACTACTATCCGCCTATGCGGAGAAAACGAAACTACAGCCGATAACCTCCCGGAAGTAGGTAACCTTCCCTTTGTCTTTTCTTGGGGCTGTAATTATTATTTGGAAAAAAAAAGAAGAAATACACACACACACACACACACACACACACATATATATATATATATATATATATCAACCACCATCTACCTGAAGATCTAGTCATCAGCCCCATCCACATGTGATATGCAGCTTCTGTTCAAACAAGTGTGTGTGTGAGAGAGAGAGAGAGAGAATGTGTGTGCAGTATGTGCATGTGTGAGTATGCACAAGTTTTTATATTGATATGCACTTGTATGTATCCTAATTTCTACTGTATCTGTGTTTGTGTATGATTTTCGATTTATGTTCGTATCTTGTTATGTACTATCCCCCCCCCCCCCACCCCACCCCCCCAAATATTCCTTGTGACCCTGGTACACTTGGTAATAAAGACATATTCTCTCTCTCTCTGTCTCTCTCTCTCTCTCTCTCTCTCTCTCTCTCTCTCTCTCTCTCTCTCTCTATATATATATATATATATATATATATGTATTAGTAGTTTTGGTACTAGTAATACTAATAGTTGTAGTGCTACAAGTATTAATATCATTATCATTATTATTATTATTACTGTTATTATAACTACTTCTACTGCTGTTATGATTATTATTATTACGGTTAAAGTGTTATGATGAATCTGTGTTTGTGTCAGCATTGTTCCTGTTGGGATTGCTTGCAGAAAACTGCTGTCCAGTGACCGAAATCCACCCATAGACGATCTAATTTCCTCAGGAATTCTCCCCATTTTAGTGAAGTGTTTAGGCAGAGATGACTGGTGAGTTCACAGGGATTTGTTTTTTGTTGTTGTTGTTTTTGACTCACTTGTGTAAACAAAGTGAGTCTATGTTTTAACCCGGTGTTCGGTTGTCTCTGTGTGTGTCGTGTGTGTCCGTGGTAAACTTTAACATTGACATTTTCTCTGCAAATACTTTGTCAGTTGACACCAAATTTGGCATAAAAATAGGAAAAATTCTGTTCTTTCCAGTCATCTTGTTTAAAACAATATTGCACCCCTGGGATGGGCACAAAAAAATTAAAAAAAGAAGCCTAATTATATGCAAACTGCATTTACTGTTATATTTATATTTTTTGTATTCTCTAAACTTGGCACTTTGACCTCTTATTCTGACACAACAACAAGAGGAGTCATTATTATCATTTTTTGTTCAAACAGGAACTTTTTGCTAAGCATGGAATTTTTATTTATTTTGCAAACGTTTTGGTGCAGATAGTAAAAAAGGGAAATTACTCTGTAATTAATGCTAGGGGACTTAATTTATCACAAGTGAGTCTTGAAGGCCTTGCCTCTCTTGTTATAATTTCTATTTCCAATATAACATTTTGAAGAAATTTCTCTGGCAGGGAAGGTCTGTCAGTACTCTTTAAGTTGACGTTTTCAGCAGTTTCTGCATTCAGTGACTCTATACAGTGGTTGCGAGTTTGTTTGTTTTTTTGTTGTTGTTTTTTCTTCAGTAAAACTGAAAAAATGTATGCACATGCACCTGTGTGGAGTTTGTGTGTGTGTGAGTGTGCGTTAATCTTCATTGTTTTCATATGTGCATGCTGTATTTGTGAAACGTGTGCGTTCACATGTTTATGAGTATGTATACATGTATGAAGTCTGTGTGAATGAATATGAATTATGAATGTGCAGGAATGAATTCACAGTTGATGCATACTTTGTGTGTATATGCATACATGTTCATTCAGCTTGAAAAAAAAACAAAAAAAAAAAACAAAGAAAAACATTATATATATACACAGATGATTCTTTTTAATGAAACACTGTTGTTGTTTTATGTGTATGAGTGTGTTGTGGTTTGTGTTTGACGGTTATTGTAAAAGCACTTTGAGATGTTTTTGAAAGCACTGTGTAAATGATAATGTTGTTATTATTATTGTTGTTGTTGTTGTTGTGATGATTGTTGTTATAAGTCATGTTCCTGTGTGTCCAGCCCCTCGTTACAGTTTGAAGCAGCGTGGGCTTTGACAAACATTGCGTCGGGGACCTCAGCACAGACACAGGCTGTGGTGAACGCAGGTGAGGACAGACTCCTCTCTCTCCTCTCCTCTCCTCTCCTGTCCAACGCTTTAACCATTCGGCTGTTGCGCCCGTCCAACATAATGTTTTAAATATGACGGCTGTTGTATGTTTTTTTTCAGAGGCGGTGCCTTTCTTTATACGACTGCTGCAGTCACCACATCAGAACGTGTGTGAGCAGGCGGTGTGGGCTCTGGGAAACATCATTGGTGAGTGGTGGGGGGGGGGGGGGGCTGTCCACACTGGATGATGATGATGAAAATGATAGATAATAGACCACTGGAGAGTTCCATGCTGTCATGACTTTAAAAAAAAAAAATTTTTAACTTTTTTTTTAATTTTCCAAAAACATGTATACAATACAGAGAATAGTATGAAACAAACAATATAAAACAAACAGTAGCATCTTCCACTACGGAGAGAGAGATAAAACAAAACAGACTAAACAAGGCAAAACAAATCTGTAACAACAACAACATCAACCAAAAAAAAAAAAAAGGAAGATTTGTCCAATCATTCAATCAATCAATGTTTACACATTAGTGATTGTAGTAATCATGATGATTTAAGATGACATTAATAATAAATAGCCTGGAGCAGTTTTAACATAACGTAGCAACAGCATCAATTATGTCAACTATTACAGTAATGGTATCTAGGGTGAGGCGAGAGTGAGTGGTGGCATTATGATATCATAATAATAAGGCTGTCATGACTTTATAGAGGAGCATCACATGATCTGTGCTCTCAAAGTTGTTTGGTTCCTCCTAAAGTGTGAGCAGCAAAGGCAGTTGAGAGAGGCAGAACGTTCAAAAACTGCAGGCTTCGTTTTTTTGCATATTTGCTGCTTCTTTTTTTTCTTTTTTTTTTTTCTTTTCTTTTTTTGTGCATGCAATAGCACTTCATTGTACAGAGTTTGGTTGTAGCATTAGAGGCTTTCAGCTGAAGAAACGGAGGCCAGCACATATTTGCTGCTTTTTTGACAAGTGTCGATCGCCTTTGGCGTTGCTGGCAGTTTCAAGTAAAAGTTAGATCTATACACGCGTACAGGACCCAGGATGGCCATGGAACTCTCCAGCGGTCTGTTGATCCGTTGTTTTTTTTTTATGTAGCACATAATATTAACATTGTGCAGCTCAGTACAACTCGCACAGATCATGCACTCAAACCCTGCTCCATGAACAGCCATCCTCACAGTCACATACACAGACATGAAGCAGAAGGTGAACACTTATGTTAAGGATCTTTGGCCAGAGGAGTGGAACACCCAGACGGACAACAAGCTCTTTCAGATCCGTCCAGACCTAAAAGAGACCCTCCCTTCAGGGGTGAAGAACAGAAAGGAGGAGTCTGTGCTGTGCAGACTGCATGCGGGGCACACTTTTTTTTTTTTTTTTTTTTTTTTTTTTACTCATTCTTACTTGTTGAAGGGGGAAGAGGCCCCTCGATGTATTCCCTGTGATGAGCCTCTCACCGTGTGCTCCTTGACTGTTGGGATCTGCATGACGTTAGACACCGACATTACACGGCGGTTTCTTTGAAGACCTTGTTTCGTGATGTCCCTCCGTGGGCGCTGATGGACTTCTGAAAGAAGTGAACCTTTTTAACCAGATTTGAAGGTTTAAGTATGGAAGTTGTTTTGTTTTTTTTAAACTTTGGAGTGGAAAGTTCGAAGTGGTGACTCATTTTAATTGTTTGTTTTTTGGGTTTTTTTTACCCTTGTAATAGTTATTAACGCGGCGATAGCCTTGAGATGGCCTCAGTGGTCGGCGAGGCTCTAAGCACCATAATTTCATTTCATTTCCTCACAGTCACATGCATACCCTGTAACGTTTGGCAAAGCAGGTTGCTTGAGACTGATTTTAAATTCACACAGAGTGGGAAGGCCATGCAGACAGAGTGAGTGTAATAATAATAATGATGATGATGATAACAAATGGCGTTTATGAAGGGCAGTTCTCTCAGAAGGAACCTTTTGCACATGCACTTGGGCACATGCACACACACACACGTTCACTCACTCACTCGCACTCTCACTGACACTTCCTCTCCCACGCACAGACACACGTGCACTTGTGTGAATAACCAATGATCGGTCGTGATCTGTGTAAATAAGCAATAATCACTGTGTAAATGATAAATAATCCAGTCAGATCAATCATCCACTGACATGGATTACAGGATCTTTAACGTGCGTATTTGATCTTCTGCTTGCATATACACACGAAGGGGGTTCAGGCACTAGCAGGTCTGCACATATGTTGACCCGGGAGATCGTGAAAAAATCTCCACCCTTTACCCACCAGGCGCCGTCACCGTGATTCAAACCCGGGACCCTCAGATTGACAGTCCAACGCTTTAACCACTCGGCTATTGCGCCCGTCGTAGATAATCAATAATCCAGTCAGGTCAATGGGGCCCCCCCCCCCCCCACCCACCACCACCACCACACAGGTGACGGTCCCAACTGCCGCGACTACGTGATCAGCCTGGGGGCGGTGCAGCACTTGCTGAGCTTCATCACGCCGGACATCCCCCTCACCTTCCTGCGCAACGTGGCCTGGGTGGTGGTCAACCTGTGTCGCAACAAGGAGCCCGCGCCCCCGGCCTCCACCATCCACCAGATCCTCCCCGCCTTGTGTAACCTGATCCATCACAGCGATGTTAATGTGAGTGGGTGTGTGTGTGTGGGGTGGTTTGGGTTTTTCTTGGGGGGGTGGGGGGGGGGGGCATGTTGTGGTGATGTCAGTGTGAGTGTGGTGTGTTTTTGAAAAGGGGGTGGTGGGGTGGGGGGGTCATGTTGTGGTGATGTTAATGTGAGTGGGTGTGAGTGGGTTTTTTTGGGGGGGAGTTGGGGTAGGGTGGGATGTCAATGTAAGTGTGGTGTGGTTGTTTGGGGGGTTGGGGTAGGGTGGGGGTGGGAGGGTGTGTTGTCATGTCAATGTGAGTGTGGTGTGTATTTTGGGGGGTAGGGTTGGGGTAGGGTGGGGGGGGGGCATGTGTTGTGGTGATTACATTGTGACAGAGGGTTGGGGTAGGGTGGGTGGGGGCGCGTGTGTTGTGGTGATGTCATTGTGAGTGTGGTGTGTTTTTGAGGGGGGGGGGGGGGTGTTGTGGTGATGTCAATGCGAGTGTGGTGTGTTTTTGAAGGGGGGGTTGGGGTGTTGGGGGGGGGGGGGGGTTGTTGTGGTGATGTCAATGTGAGTGTGGTGTGGTTTTGAAGGGGGGGGTTGGGGTGTTGGTGTTGGGTTGGGGTGGGGGGTTGGGGGGGTGGTTGTGGTGATGTCAATGTGAGTGTGGTGTGGTTTTGAAGGGGGGTTGGGGTAGGGTGGGGGGCGTGTTGTGGTGATGTCAGTGTGAGTGTGGTGGGGTTTTTTTCAGGGGTGGGGTTTGGGGTCATGTTGTGGTGTGGGTTTTTTGGGGGGGTAGGGGTAGGGTGGGGTTGGGGGGTCATGTTGTGGTGATGTCAGTGTGAGTGTGGTGTGTTTTTTTGGGGGGTAGGGTGGGGGTGGGAGGGTGTGTTGTCATGTCAATGTGAGTGTGGTGTGTTTTTTCGGGGGGGAGGGTTGGGGTAGGGTGGGGGGCATGTTGTGGTGATGTCAATGTGAGTGTGGTGTGATTTTGAAGGGTGGGGGGGGGGCTGGGGTGTTGGTGTAGGCGGGTTTGGGGGGGGGGGCGTGTTGTGGTGATGTCAATGTGAGTGTGGTGGGTTTTTTTTTTCAGGGGTGGGATTTGGGGTCATGTTGTGGTGTGGGTTTTTTTTGGGGGGTAGGGTGGGGGTGGGAGGGTGTGTTGTCATGTCAATGTGAGTGCAGTGTGTTTTTTTTGGGGGGGAGGGTGGGGGTGGGGGTGGGGGGGCATGTGTTGTGGTGATGTCAATGTGAGTGTGGTGTGGTTATTTGGGGGGTCAGGGTAGGGTGGGGGGCGTGTTGTGGTGATGTCAATGTGAGTGTGGTGTGGTTATTTGGGGGGTCAGGGTAGGGTGGGGGGCGTGTTGTGGTGATGTCAATGTGAGTGTGGTGTGGTTATTTGGGGGGTCAGGGTAGGGTGGGGGGCGTGTTGTGGTGATGTCAATGTGAGTGTGGTGTGGTTATTTGGGGGGTCAGGGTAGGGTGGGGGGGCGCGTGTTGTGGTGATGTCATTGTGAGTGTGGTGTGGTTATTTGGGGGGTCAGGGTAGGGTGGGGGGGCGTGTTGTGGTGATGTCAATGTGAGTGTGTGTTGGGTGGTGTGGTGCAGCACTAAAGAGCCAGTGCAGTGTTGCCGCCTCCTTTGAGAGTCCTAGTCCTTCACAAAAGACTTAAGCTGTAAATGATTTTCCACTGCAATGGAGAAACCATTGATAATACAGCTCTCACATTGCTGTTGGCCCAACTGTGTAAACTTATGTCAGTCTGTGATATAAACAACGGAGTATTGGGCCTAAGGAGATGTATCGTAGTGATGTCAGTATTATTGTGTTGGGGGGGGGGGGTGCGTTGGAAGGGGCTGGGGGGGGGGGGGGAGATGTGGTGATGTGGATTTGAGTGTGTGTGTGTGTATGTTGGGTATGTGTAAAGTGTCAATGTATTGATGTAATGTGGTGAATGTCCATGTGAGTGTGTGTTAGGGGTGTGTGTGTGTGTAGCGTGTCTTGTATCACAGTGATGTCCTGTTCATGTCACATGCAGACAGCATTGTCTTGAGTTTGGACGTCGTTGGGAGTTGTATCACGTTTATTTTTCTTTGAAAGATTGGTTTTTTTTGTTGTTGTTGTTGTTGTTGTTTTACGTACAGATTGGTGGTAATAGTGACTTTCTCTAAGGAGGAAGGTGGCAGAATGGTTAAGACGCTCAGCTGCCAATACAGAGAGTCCGTGAGGGTGTGGGTTCGAATCCCGCTCTCGCCCTTTCTCCTAAGTTTGACTGGAAAATCAAACTGAGCGTCTAGTCTTTCGGATGAGACGATAAACCGAGGTCCCGTGTGCAGCACGCACTTGGCGCACTGAAAAAGAACCCATGGCAACGAGAGTGTTGTCCTCTGGCGAAATTACGTAAAATGAAATCCACTTTCATAGGTACACAAATATATGTAAGCATGCACTCAAGGCCTGACTAAGCGCGTTGGGTTACGCTGCTGGTCAGGCATTTGCTCAACAGATGTGGTGTAGCGTGTATGGATTTGTCCGAACGCAGTGACGCCTCCTTGAGAAAGTGAAAACTGAAATCTGATGAGCGTTTTACTCACGCATTCAGATATGTCAGATTTGGAGTTGCAGCTTGGTGACTTTTCTTTGACAGGGGTCTTTTCTTGTACTGGCAAAAAGGAGAGGGGGGGGGTGGGGGTGGGGGGGGAATGTGGTTGGATTACTTTTCAACATTGAAAGACAGAAGAAAAAAGAAGAAAATTTCTGTTTCTGGGGGGGGGGGGGGGGGGGGGGGGGGGGTGCAGTGTAATTTTTGAGATGGTGTGTGTGTGTGACAGGGCTTGTGTCATTTATGTGTATTTGTTTGTGCTTTCATATCTGTGAAACTGCATGTTTGTTGCATATCTGTTATGCAGGTGTGTGTGTGCTTGTGTGTGAATGTGTGTCTGCATGTTTTACATTTATTTGTTTATTCATCATCATTATTGGGTGGGTTTTTTTTATTCTATTTTTATTTATTACTATTACTATTTTTATTATTAATATCATCATCATTATTATTATTACTATCTTTTTTCTGTTTTGGGGTTGTTTTTTTTGTTTTTTTTTTTTCTTTTTTTCTCATGGCCTGACTAAGCGTGTTGGGGTACGCTGCTGGTCAGGCATCTGCTTGGCAGATGTGGTGTAGCGTGTATAGATTTGTCCGGAAGGCGGTGAGGCCTCCTTGAGCGACTGACACTGACACTGACACTGATACTGATACTGACACTGATTGTCCTGCGCCCAGATCTTGGTGGACACAGTGTGGGCGTTGTCGTACCTGACAGACGGGGGCAACGACCAGATTCAGATGGTGATCGAGTCAGGTGTGGTGCCCTTCCTGGTCCCGTTGCTCAGTCACCAGGACGTCAAGGTCCAGGTGAGTGGGTGTGTGTGTGTGTGTGTGTGTGTTTAATTACACATACTTAACCACGCCAGAGAATCGACAGACAGACAGAAAATACGAAAAAAAACTTAGCCGTATGAAGAGCACAGGTACAGGAGTCATGATGGCTGCCGGAAAAAGAGGGCGATAACCAGCGGGACAAAGGGGAGGTTACCTACTTCCGGGAGGTTATCGGCCGTAGTTTCGTCTGCTCCGCATAGGCGGATAGTAGTTTGCACAGGACAGGAATGTCAGACCCCTGCCGGAGTCTGCACTAGTTGGGTCACGATAAGTATGTTATTTAAACGTAATTTTAGATAGAAAATTTCCTTTTAATTACACATACTTAACCGTGACCCAACTAGTGCAGACTCCGGCAGGGGTCTGACATTCCTGTCCTGTAAATGTGTGATTGTGTGTGTGTGAGAGCGCGAGCAAGTGCATGTGTGTGTGTATGATCGCTTCGTCAAGTCTCCACACTCAGCTTTCTTTCTTTCAAGTCTGGCCTGAAAACCCACCTCTTCCCAAAATAGCTTCCCTCCCTCCCTCTCCTGCCTCTTCCTTTTTCTTCAGTTTCTCCAGTTTTAGAAGTTATGCACGCGTGTGAATGACTGGTGCGAAAGCGCTTTGATTTGTCTCTGCACAAGATTCAGTGCTATATAAATAACATTATTATTATTATTATCTGTGTGAGTGTGAGCGCTAATTTTGTACACGATGCTTGGTCTTTTAGAGAAAGCAAAACCAAAAAAAAATTTTTGATTACATGGGTGCCCGCATGTCACGACACAAGCGTGCACACACACTTTAATAATAATTCGAGAAAATAGAGGAGGCAGGACTTCTACATGCTACCCCATTGTGCACATAAACTGTTGCATCTTAGGCTGTCTAGCTGGGTAGAGCTGACTGACTACATCCTACCCTATTGTGCACGTAAACTGTTGCATCTTAGGCTGTCTAGCTGGGTAGAGCTGACGGACTACATCCTACCCTATTGTGCACATAAACTGTTGCATCTTAGGCTGTCTAGCTGGGTAGAGCTGACTGACTACATCCTACCCTATTGTGCACGTAAACTGTTGCATCTTAGGCTGTCTAGCTGGGTAGAGCTGACGGACTACATCCTACCCTATTGTGCACATAAACTGTTGCATCTTAGGCTGTCTAGCTGGGTAGAGCTGACGGACTACATCCTACCCTATTGTGCACATAAACTGTTGCATCTTAGGCTGTCTAGCTGGGTAGAGCTGACTGACTACATCCTACCCTATTGTGCACATAAACTGTTGCATCTTAGGCTGTCTAGCTGGGTAGAGCTGACTGACTACATCCTACCCTATTGTGCACGTAAACTGTTGCATCTTAGGCTGTCTAGCTGGGTAGAGCTGACTGACTACATCCTAAACCATTGTGCACATAAACTGTTGCATCTTAGGCTGTCTAGCTGGGTAGAGCTGACTGACTACATCCTACCCTATTGTGCACGTAAACTGTTGCATCTTAGGCTGTCTAGCTGGGTAGAGCTGACTGACTACATCCTAAACCATTGTGCACATAAACTGTTGCATCTTAGGCTGTCTAGCTGGGTAGAGCTGACTGACTACATCCTACCCTATTGTGCACGTAAACTGTTGCATCTTAGGCTGTCTAGCTGGGTAGAGCTGACTGACTACATCCTAAACCATTGTGCACATAAACTGTTGCATCTTAGGCTGTCTAGCTGGGTAGAGCTGACTGACTACATCCTACCCTATTGTGCACGTAAACTGTTGCATCTTAGGCTGTCTAGCTGGGTAGAGCTGACTGACTACATCCTACCCTATTGTGCACGTAAACTGTTGCATC
>NC_134905.1:3227666-3245166 GCF_041734735.1 Babylonia areolata | reverse complement strand
GTGTGAGAGAGTGAGTTTGTGTGTGTTTCTCACTCTCCACCACCCCATGGTGTGAATGAATGGGTACCTGACTTAAGTCGGGGAAGGTTGGATTTGGCAACCCCAACACACACCCCCCCTCCACCACCCCCACCACCCCCCTGCCCCCTTCCCCGCGCCTTCCCACACTGAGCCCCAGACACAGTGAATATGAATTCACTGCCTCGAAAGGCTGTGGGAACTTTTAACCTTTTTTTTTTTTTTTTTTTTTTTTTTTTAAATTATCTGTGTGATGGCCAGTCGTGTTCAACTTTGACCATCAGAACAGCAGAGGAGGCAGGTGCTGTCCAGACCGTCTGGGCTAGAATTTGATTGTTGTAGTGGAGAGTGTCTTGTTGATATCGTGAAGATACAAGGCATGGCGTTGTGTGTGTGTGTGTGCGTTGCTGGGATGTAGATCAGTCTTGTCAGTGATGATTGTTGTTGTCGTCGTCGTCATCATCATCATCATCGTCATCATCCCTGTGTCATGTAGCATGGTGCTGGCGAGTATCTGAGCATTCATGTGTATGTTGTACAGCCTGACCCGAGTCCATGTTGCGGGGATGGGTTTTGTGGAGGGCGTCATGGGTGGGTGGGTGGGTCAGGGTGGTTTCCAGTGTTCAGTTGTGTGAGTGTATTCTGGCATGTGCTTCCGTGTGTTTGTGTGTGTGGGGGGTGGGGGGGGGGGGGGTATTGATAGGGGAAATTTCTTCTTCTTCTGTGTTCACTCATATGCACACGAGTGGGCTTTTACGTGTATGACCGTTTTTTACCCCGCCATGTAGGCAGCCATACTCCGTTTTCGGGGTGTGTGCATGCTGGGTATGTTCTTGTTTCCATAACCCACCGAACGCTGACATGGATTACAGGATCTTTAACGTGCGTATTTGATCTTCTGCTTGCGTATACACATGAAGGGGGTTCAGGCACTTGCAGGTCTGCACATATATGTTGACCTGGGAGATCGTAAAAGTCTCCACCCTTTTACCCACCAGGCGCCGTCACCGTGATTCGAACCCGGGACCCTCAGATTGACAGTCCATCGCTTTAACCACTCGGCTATAGGGGGAACGAAATGTAAAGCACTTTGAGCAGCATTTCTGGAGAAACACGCTTATATATAAATGTCCATTGTTGTTATACAGGGGGACTTTCAGACACAGAAAGAAGCTGCCTGGGCCATCAGCAATCTCACCATCAGCGGCAAGAAAGAACAGGTTAGTGGGCCAGGAGAGAGAGAGAGAAGAAAAGAAAAGAAGAGAAAAAAAAGAATGTTGTTAACATTGTCATTCTTTCAGTATCAGTTTCTCTAGGAGGCGTCACTGCATTCGGTCACATTCATTTACGCTACGCCATATCAGTGGAGTGATGGCCTAGGTAGGTCAATCGCCTTCAATTTGAAGGCTGCATGATAGGCATAACGTTGTGTTTTCGGCATGATGAGGGTGTACGCTTGAGAAGAGTAGAACTGAATGCTGATCTGAAGGCTTTAATGTGTGCGGATTTGATTTATAAAACGTGAACAGTTAGCACACTATCCTGAAGCTCATCCAAAAATTCATGGACAGAAATCATGATTTTGGTGAGGTGAAGGGTAGCTAAGAATAGACGAGAATGTGACACTCCTGGGATCGTTAAAATCCACAAATAAGCCGCATCATTGTATAAGCCGCAGAGGTTGAAGCTGGGATAAAAAGTCGCGGCTTATAGACCGAACTTTACGGTAATTGTAAATCCTTTGTCTCTTCTATATGTATTACTTTTTGACAGAACTTTGTCTATTGATAAGGAAAAAATGTCGAGTACTATGGAAAATTTACATGTTCTGATGTTGATATGTTTATGGTTGTTCAGTTACCAAGGAAAATTGACTTGTTGCTTTGTGTTTTGTAGAAATAGCTTTTTTTTCTTTCTTTTTTTTGACATCACTTTTTACTTATGTGGTGTGTGTGTGAAAGATGTACGTGTGTATTGTTTCAAAGCCTCCAGGGTGCAAGTGAAATAAACTCCTTGCCTTGCCTTGCCTTGCCTCTCAGATCTGTTACCTTCTTAAAATCTCTGGAGACTTAACTCACTCAGTACGGCCAGTCCTCTCTTCTCCTCTACACAGACCCCTCGGATGTCCAGTGGGTGTCTGAATGACCCAACCTTTAGCTTCCGTCGTCAGACTTGTGGTATTCTTTGTCAGCATTTACCTCTTCAGTATAAGAGCCTTCCGCTTGCAATATTTTGATGGTGGTAATTGGGGTGAAACGCTGTTAACGTCATCTCTTTCGCCGTTCGTATGGAGAGAGTTAAGACTTGGAATTCTGTTTCTTTTACTCTGTCGGCCTTTTTTTTTTTTTTTTTTTTTTTTTCCCATATGTGGTGTTCTCCTTTAGACTTAAGATTTGGAATCCTCTTTCCTGTTTTACTCTGTTGGCCGTATTTTCCATATTTGGTGCTCTTCTTGAGACTTAAGACTTGGAATCTTGCTTCACTCAATTGGCCATTTTTTCCCCCCATATTTGGTGTTCTCCTTGAGACTTCAGACTTGAAATTATGTTTTACTCTTTTGGCCAACTTTTTTTTCCATATTTGGTATTCTTGAGACTTGGAATCCTATGTTGCTTTGTTGGCCTTTGTTGTTGTTGTTGTTGTTGTTGTATTCTTGAGATTAAGACTTGAAATCCTGTACCCTGTTTTACTCTGTTGTCCTTGTTTGTTTTTTTTTTCCATATTTGGTGTTCTCCTTGAGACTTAGACTTGGAATCTTGTTTAACTCTGTTTGCTAATTTCCTCCATGTTTGGTATTCTTGAGACTAAGACTTGGAATCCTGTTTTACTTGGTTCACCCTTTTTCTTTTGTTTTCTTTTTTTTTTTTTCCTTTCCTTTTCTTTTTTTTCCTTCCACCCCCCCCCGCCCCAAGATAATAATAATAATAATAATGGTACTTATATAGCGCTGAATCTTGACAAACTCATTCTCACGCACGCATAACTCTGAAACTGGAGAAACTAAAGACAAGGAAGAGGCAGAGAAGGGAGGCTATTTTGGGAAGAGGTGGGGTTTTAAGGCCAGACTTGAAAGAGCTGAGTGTGGAGACTTGACAAAGTGAAAGAGGAAGTTCATTCCAATTGCAAGGTCCAGAGACAGAGAAAGAACATATAGTGTTCTTGATGCTAAGACTTGGAATTCTGTTTTACATTGTTGGCCAATGTTTTTTGGTTTTTTTGGGGGTTTTTTTTTTCCATATTTGGTATTCTCCACCAGGTGGCATACGTGGTGCAGCAGGGGGTGATGGGACCGTTCTGCGGGCTGCTGGGCGTCAAGGACACGCAGGTGGTGAACGTGGTGTTGGACGGCGTCCACAACATCCTGAAGATGGCTGGGGAGGAGGTGGATACCATCTGTCAGATGATTGAGGAGTGCGGGGGTATGTGTTCGTAGGGTGTGTGTGTGTGTGTGTGTGTGTGTGTGTGTGTCAGTATCAGTATCAGTAGCTCAAGGAGGAGGCGTCACTGCGTTCAGTCAGGTCCATGTACGCTACACCACATCTGCCAAGCAGATGCCTGACCAGCAGCGTAACCCCCAACGCGCTTAGTCAGGCCTTGAGAAAAAAAAAGATAATAATAATAATAATAATAATAAAATAATGTTTTTTAAAATAATAATAAATAAATAAAATAAAATAAAAATAAATGAATAAATAATAATAATAATAAATAAATACATAAAAAAAGAAATACTACTACTAATAATAATATGTATAAGGTGCAAAAACTTGAAGTCAACTATAAGCGTACAAAAAAATAAAATAAAATAAAATAAAAATAAATATATGAATAACTAAGTAAATAACTAGCTAAATAAATAATAATAATATAATTAATTGTGTGTGTGTGAACAGGACTGGACAAAATTGAAGGCTTGCAGGCACATGAAAACGTCGAGATCTACAAACTGGCCTATGACATTATTGATCACTACTTTTCCGACGAGGTATGTAAAGGATTTAAAATCTTTTAATATATATATTATATATTTATATATGTTATATATATATATGTTTGAGGTATGTAAAGGATTTAGATTCTTTTAATATATATATTATATATGTATATATGTTATATATATGTGTTTGTACATTTTGTGAGAGAGAATGAACGAAAGCTGTTCAGTTTTGCTCTGACAAATCAGGCGATCATTTTGCCACGTGGTTGTGTTTTTGTGTGTTTGAATGTGTGTGAGTGCGCCAGTGTGAAAAGACATGCATTTACACCAATGTTCTGGGGAAAACTTTGCAGTAAAAAGAAGAGTCAGGTTTCATAATTTACCAAAAGTGTGTGTGTGTGTGTGTGTGTGAGTGAGTGAGTATATGTGTGGTGTGTGTGTGTTGTGTGTGCATGTAAAAGCCATACAAGGACATTGACAAATCACATAATGTTTTGTTGTGTAGTTGCAGCAAGACGAAAAGTGGATCATAATAAACATTGCCAAGAGCGTGTGTGTGTGTGTGTGTGTGTAGGCAAATATGTGTTGTATTGTCGTATGTTCTCTTATGCGTGTGTGAAATCTGTCCATTTACTCTGATGAATTGACGGAAAGTTTTGCTCTGTGGTTGGAGCAAGAGAGAAGTTGAAAAGTTGAACATGATAAACTGACTGTGTGTGTGTATGTGTTTATGGGTGTGCACAATATTTTGTGCTATGTGTGTGTGTGTGTGTGTAAAAACCTATACATTTGAATGAACAAATGACTGGTGACTTTTTTTTTTTTTTTTTTTTTCTTTCTTTCTTTCTTTCTTTCTTGCAGTCCCTTGTGCCACTGCCAGAGTCCGGAACGGAAGGTTTCGTGTTCGAATCCAACTCTTCAGTTCCTTCCGACGGCTTCAATTTTTAATTCATGTGGATTTGACTGGCCCTACACCCCTCCCCCCCCCCCCAACACCCTCCTCCTACCCATAGCCCACCCGCTTCACCCACACACACACACACACAGACCCCACCCCACAGACCTCGCAACCCGTTGAAAAGTTGACGAGACAGGCGTCGACACTGCAGCTAACAAGAAGAAGATGGGAAGACGTGTGAAGAACATTGTGATTCCTGATTCATGATGGTGATTTTTTTTTTTTTTTTTTTTTTTTTTTTTCCTCCAAGGGCAGGGTTTGGAGGAAGGGGGAGAACTATGGAAGTGGAGTGGGAAGGGAGATAATGAGGTTGGCGTGGGGTGGGGGTGGGTGTTGAGATGAAAGAAAGACATTTAGCTGGCCCACCCCCCTCATTTAAAAAATTTTTTTTATTTTTTTTTTTTACCATTCATGTATCTCACACACACACACACAAACAAAACAAAGAAAAACAAACTTGAAAAGAATGAATGAATAAATAAATGAATTCTCATTATGGGTTTGTTTTGTTTGATTTTGTTTATATGGATGTTAAGATTGTGTGGAAGTGCCTGGGGTTTTCTTTTTTCTGTACGGGTTGTGCTGGGAAGAGAAAGTAACTGTGTTTACTGTTGTGGTTAACCTCCCCTGATTCCACAGCTCCTTATGATAATAATAATAATATGATATAGATACTTACATAGCGCCTATCCTCAGTCAAAGACCACAATAATATCATGATATGGATACGTACATAGCGCCTATCAGTCAAAGACCACAATAATATCATGATATGGATACGTACATAGCGCCTATAATCAGTCAAAGACAACAATAATATCATGATATGGATACGTACATAGTGCCTATCAGTCAAAGACCATGCTCTAAGCGCTTTACAAACACGGAGTCTGTCTTCTTTTTTTTTTAACTTTAAAAAAAATTTTTTCCAAAAAACATGTACACAATACAGAGAATAGTATGAAACAAACAATATAAAACGAACAGTAGCATCTTCCACTACAGAGAGAGAGAGATAAAACAAAACAGACTAAACACGGCAAAACAAATTTGTAACAACAACAACATCAACAAAACAAAAAAATGTCCAATCATTCAATCAATGAATGTTTACACATTAATGATTGTAGTAATCGTGATGATTTAAGATGACATTAATGATAAATAGCCTGGACCAGTTGTAACATAGCAACAGCATCAATTGTGTCAACTATTACAGTAATGGTATCTAGGGTAAGGCGAAAGCGAGTGGTGGCATTATAATATCATAATAATAAGGAGCATGAGTATACCGCTTCTGCATTATTGGAAAAGAAAGCTTGTAATTAATCACATTGTAAAAACAACAGCAACCATAAAAGTTTAAAAAATAAACAAATAATACATATAAGAAATAAATAAAAACCTGTTAGTACAAAGTAACACGGAGTCATTTGCACAACAGGCTGTTTACCAGGGTAGAGTTGACTGACAGCTGCTATTCAGGGCTCATCGTTTGTTTAAGATAAGAATAATTATCTCCAACTGGAGAAATTTGGTCAGGTGCATTATCACAACATAGACAAGTAAACAACATGGGGACCATAACTGTAAAAGTCAACAACAGCTTTTACGAATATTACGAAGATACAAATGTAAAAAAATATCACATACACCGTTTCATACATACATCCACACACTGCAGGTAATAACTAGTATTCTTAATGTAAAAACAGAAAGAATTAAGAAACATTATTTGAATATAATTATAAACATAACCTACTATACTGCACATTGATTATAATAGACAGATAAGAATAAAGATAAATTGCGGAAAACCGTAACCAGATAATCAGCACACACCCGCACCCCCACCCCCACCACCCCACACACGCGGATTACTTGATTAAACAAGAGTAATAAACATATGTTCTCAAATAAAAGCATTTCACGTATTCGCTTTTAAAAACATTGCAATTAATTATTACATCCTGTGTCAATCATGTTTCAGTCACGCACACATGTACTCATTACAGACATGGACCATTTTATGAGTATGACCATTTTGTTTATTCACCCTGCAATGTAGGCAGCCATACTCCCGTTTTCAGGGGATGTGCATGCTGGGTATGTTCCAGTCTTGAGAATCCAACGAACGCTGTCATGGATTGCAAGATCTTTGATGTACGTATTTGATCTGTGTGCGTATACACACCAAAGAGGTTCAGGCACTATCACTATTGTCTTCTGTGTGTGTGTGTGTGTGTGTGTCCGTCTGTCTCTCTGTTTCTGTCTCTCTCATTCCCCTCTCCCATCTTTTCCACCTCCGCTCGCTCTCTCTCTCTCTCCCCGTCTCTTTCTCTCCCCGTCTCTCTCTCTCTGTCTCTCCCCGTCTCTCTCTCTCCCCGTCTCTCTCTCTCTCCCCGTCTCTTTCTCTCTCTCTCTCCGTCTCTCTCTCTCGTTCTCTCCCCCCCCCCCTCTCTCTCCTATCCCTCTCTCTCTCTCTCCCCCTCCCGCTCTCTCTGTGTCTCTCCTCTCATTCTCTCTCTCCATTTACCTCCCACCTCTCTCTCTCCCTCCCTCTCTCTTGCTCTCTCCTGTCTCTCCCCCCCCCCCCTCTCTCCATTTACCTCCCACCTCTTTCTCTGTCTCTCTCTCCTATCCCTTTCTCTCTCATATCTCTCTCTCCCCCCTTCCTCCCCCCCTCTCTCCATTTACCTCCCACCTCTCTCTCTCCCTCTCTCTCTCTTGCTCTCTCCTGTCTCTCTCTCTCCCCCCCTCTCTCTCCATTTACCTCCCACCTCTTTCTCTGTCTCTCTCTCCTATCCCTCTCTCTCTCATATCTCTCTCCCCCCCCTTCCTCCCCCCCCTCTCTCCATTTACCTCCCACCTCTCTCTCTCTCCATTTACCTCCCACCTCTCTCTCTCCTATCTCTCTCTCTCCTATCTCTCTCTCTCCCTATTTACCTTCCACATCTCCCTCCTTCTCTCCCTCTCTCTCCTATCCCTCTCTCTCTTATATATATATATCTCTCTCTCCCCCTCTCTCTCTCCCTCCCGCTCTCTCTCTCTCTCCTATCTTTCTCTCTCTACCCCTCTCTCTCTCTCTCTCTCTGTATGCAGAAGATCGAAAGGTCAAAGTCTTTAGCTCGTGTCTTGTCTCATCAACGTACAGTATCGACAAAAGCTGATACCTACCTGCTGTCGCTAATCGAAGAACGAGAGAAAAACGAAATAGATACCCACCTTACCTAAACCCACCCTACCTGTTGTTGCTAAACGAACGTACAAACGAACAAACCCGCCTCAGTCGCCATCGACCACACCCTCCCAACGGTTGTCAAGAGCGACGGCTGCTTCATGCAACTGACACGGCCCTCTTGTCAGTCAGTGCGGAGTTGCGAGCGCGTGCCACGCGCGTGCGTGCCCGTGCGACATGGCGTCACTACTACGAACCTTCCCAGAGTCTGTGTGTTTGTTCCTGAGAGAGTCGGAGATCAATACGTTGGCTGTACTATGGTGAAATTCTGGCATCAAAAGTTTGAAGGGAGGGGAAAAAAAAAGAAAGTGGTTGAAATGCATTCATATATAAAATAAATAGATAAATGAAGAAGATTGATATATCGAAAGATGAATCATTTACCCGGATTGGAAGATCAATGTTGATTGATTGATATGGATACTTATACAGCGCTTATACTCGGTCGGAGACCAAGCTCTACAAACACGGGGTCATTTGCGCAACAGGTTGTCTAACTGGGTTAGAGCCGACTGACGGCTGCCACTGGGCGCTCATCATTCGTTTCCTGTGTCATTCAATCAGACTTCAGGCACGCACACATACACACTCAGACAGACATGTTGTACTATTATGAACTACAGGCATCAGTTTATAATAAATAAATAAATAAATAAATAGAAAAATGAAGCAAAATGAAATAAGATTTGAATTATATGTATATTTTTTTTAATGAAAAAAAATCAACTTTTGACGCTGCTTGTGTCCGACACGCACACCCAGGAAACAACGTGGCAACAGCCCAGCTAGGACCATACTGGTGACATGATGTTACACAACACCGACACACACGTGCTACACACGCATGAGAATGACCGACAGATGTTCAAGCATCAAAATGCTTCATTAAGTGGATGTCCAAGTATAGATACCCAAGCATCAAAATGCATAATTAAGTGGATGTCCAAGTATAGATACCCAAGCATCAAAATGCTTCATTAAGTGGATGTCCAAGTATAGATACCCAAGCATCAAAATGCTTCATTAAGTGGATGTCCAAGTATAGATACCCAAGCGTCAAAATGCCCAACAGTTTGTCCAAGCACCAAAATTGCTAATGGGTTATACAAGCATCAAAATGCCCAACAGTTTGTCCAAGCACCAAAATTGCTAATGGGTTATACAAGCATCAAAATGCCCAACAGTTTGTCCAAGCACCAAAATTGCTAATGGGTTATACAAGCATCAAAATGCCCAACAGTTTGTCCAAGCACCAAAATTGCTAATGAGTTATACAAGCATCAAAATGCCCAACAGTTTGTCCAAGCACCAAAATTGCTAATGGGTTATACAAGCATCAAAATGCCCAATTTTTTTCCAAGCACCAAAATTGCTAATGGGTTATACAAGCATCAAAATGCCCAACAGTTTGTCCAAGCACCAAAATTGCTAATGGGCTATACAAGCATCAAAATGCTCAACAGTTTGTCCAAGCACCAAAATTGCTAATGGGTTATACAAGCATCAAAATGCCCAACAGTTTGTCCAAGCACCAAAATTGCTAATGGGTTATACAAGCATCAAAATGCCCAATTTTTGTCCAAACACCAAAATTGCTAATGGGTTATACAAGCATCAAAATGCCCAATAGTTTGCCCAAGCATCAAAATGGTTAAAAGCTTAAAGACTCGCATAAAAAATGTGCAATATGTTATACAAGCATTAAAATGCCCAATATGTTTTACAAACATCAAATTGCCCAATAGCTTGTCCATGCACCAAAATGATTGAAAAGTATGGAACACACAATAGCTTTTGCGAGCAAGAAAGTGTCCAATAGCCGAATGGTTAAAGCGCTGGACTTTCAATCTGAGGGTCCTGGGTTCGAATCTCGGTGCACCTGGTGGGTAAAAGGGTGGAGATTTTTCCGATCTCCCAGGTCAACATATGTGCAGACCTGCTAGTGCCTGAACCCCCTTCGTGTGTATGCGCACGCAGAAGATCAAATACGCACGTTAAAGATCCTGTAATCCATGTCAGCGTTCGGTGGGTTATGGAAACAAGAATATACCCAGCATGCACACCCCCGAAAGCGGAGTATGGCTGCCTACATGGCGGGGTAAATAACGGTCATACACGTAAAATGTTACATGTCTGTCTGAGTGTGTATGTGTGTGCGTCTGAAATCTGATTGAATGACACAGGAAACGAATGATGAGCGCCCAGTGGCAGCCGTCAGTCGGCTCTACCCAGGTAGGCAGCCTGTGGTGCAAATGTCCCCGTGTATGTAAAGCGCTTAGAGCTTGGTCTCTGACCGAGGATAGGCGCTATATAAGTATCCACATCAATCAATCAATCAATACATCATGCAAGGGTGAAACTCTGATAAAATTATACAGACATTGGAAAGACATCAGTTTTAAAAGTAACACAGTAATATATAAGCTAATCGTTGTAACAACCAACGTTACTCAAAAAATTATGCGGCAAAAAAGGTATCCAGGAGAGACCCAATCCGTAACGTCAGCCATCAACGCGCGCGCGCGCACACACACACACACACACACACACACACACACACACACACACACACACACACACACACACACACACACACATACACACAGAGACAGAGACAGAGACAGAAAGACAGAGACAGAGAGAAACACAAAGAAGATCACGTAATTGAAATTATCCTTAAACTTCCCATTACGCAAACTCACCAGCCCCACCCAGTTGTGTGTGTGTGTGTGTGTGTGTGTCTGTGTGTGTCTGTGTGTCTGTGTGTGACTGTGTGTGTCTATGTCTGTGTGTCTGTGTGTGTCTGTGTCTGTTTCTTCTTTTTTTTCTATCCTCCTTCTTTTGACACTAAAAAGGAACCATAGCAAACAACGGGCGGGAGTTCGCAAGACAATGGCCTTGCATCGACACAGCGGCAGTGAGTTTGCAAACCAGAGGGACGACTGGTGCTGTGAAGCGATGTTGGTGGTTGTCAAGGGAAAATGATGATGGCTGGAGCTAACGAACAGTGAACAGGTGTTTGTTGTTGCGAGTTTCTAAGGTGTGTACATTTGTTGGGGGGAAGATTCGTTCCATGGGAATTGTGTGTGTGTGTGTGTGTGTGTGTGTGTGTGTACTGTGTGTGTGTGTACTCTGTGTGTGTGTGTGTGTGTGTGTACTGTGTGTGTGTGTGTGTGTGTGTGTGTGTGTGTTGTGGTGAGGTTTGTGTTGTGTGATTTTATAAGGGTGTGACTTGTGGTGATTGTACTTTATTTATTTATTTATTTATTTTTAAATTTTTTAGAAGGTATGCATTTCTCCGTTTCTCTGTGTCTGTCTGTCTGTCTCTCTTTCTACCCTTCTCTCTCTCTCTACCTCTCTCTACCCCTAACTCTCTTCCTCTCTCTCTTTCTCTCTCTTTCTCTTTCTCTCGATCTCTCTCTCTCTCTTCCACTCTCTCTCTCTCTCTTTTTACCTCTCTTTCTCTCTCTCTCTTTACCACTCTCTCTCTCTCTCATTCCCTCTATCCCCAACTCTCTCTCTCTCTCTCTCTCTCTCTCTCTCTCTCTCTCTCTCTCTCTCTCAAGAGATAGTGATGTTCGGAATTTTTCAGTTTTCTTGAACAATGCATTTAAATTTAGAGACAAAGTATTGTCTTGTTTATTTATTTCTTTGACATGATCAGTATCAGTTTCAGTATCAGTATCAGTAGCTCAAGGAGGCGTCACTGCGTTCGGACAAATCCATATACGCTACACCACATCTGCCAAGCAGATGCCTGACCAGCAGCGTAACCCAACGCGCTTAGTCAGGCCTTGAGAAAAAGAAAAAAAAGAAAAAGAAAAAAAAAAAGTAAATGAATATTTAAATTCGAAAAAAAAGAGGAATAAATGATTAAACAACTAAAGACGTAAATGAATATTTGAATATGAAAAAAGATACTACTACTACTACTACTACTACTACTACTACTACTACTAAATAAATAAATAAATAGATAAATAAAGGAATTAATGAAAGCAAAATAAAAAGACAATAATGATAATATACAAACTAATAAGCAAATAAATGTAAAACATACAGACACAACACACACACACACACACACACACACACACACACACACACACACACACACACACACACACACAAGTATTGACATGAACGTATAACATTTGTTATAGCTGTGATTTGTTTGTATGTCCACGTACACCTCTACATCAGGGGCTATGGCATAATAACGAATAAAGCATTAGTATTCGTATTCATTCTCTCTCTCTCTCTCTCTCTCTCTCTCTCTCTCTCTCTCTCTACCTCTACCTCTACCTCTACCTCTCTCTCTGTCTTTCTCTTCCCGTCCACCCCCCCCTCTCTCTCTTTTTCCTATCTCCCTCTCTCTCTCTTTCTCCTATCTCTCTCTCTATATATATTTACCTCCCACCTCTCTCTCTCTCTCTCTCTACCTCTACCTCTCTCTCTGTCTTTCTCTTCCCGTCCACCCCCCTCCTCTCTCTCTTTTTCCTATCTCCCTCTCTCTCTCTCTTTCTCCTATCTCTCTCTATATATATATTTACCTCCCACCTCTCTCTCTCTCTCTCTCTCTCTCTCTCTCTCTCTCTCTCTCTCCCTCTCTCGTAGATGTAGATTAGCGAGGACAGATTGGAAGAATAGGCTATACCTAAAATCTTAATCCTTGAATAAAAACGTTTTGAGTTTTGAGTTTCTTTCCTATCGCTCTCTCTCTCTCTCTCTCTCTCTCTCTCTCTCTCTCTCTCTCTCTCTCTCTCTCTCTCTCTCTCTCCTATCTCTCTCATATATATATATATATATCCTCTCTCTCTCTCTCTCTCTCTCCTATCTCTCTCTATCTCTCTCCTATATCTCTCCCCTCTCTCTCTCCATTTACCTCCCACCTCTCTCTCTCTCTCTCTCTCTCTCTCTCTCTCTCTCCTATCTCTCTCTATCTCTCTCCTATATCTCTCCCCTCTCTCTCTCCATTTACCTCCCACCTCTCTCTCTCTCTCTCTTCCCCCTATCTCTATCTCAAACCCTCTGTCTATTTCTCTCTCTTTCTATACCCCCCCTCTCTCTCTCTCTCTCTCTCTCTCTCCTTCTCTCAACAGTTCGCTACATAATTATATAAGGCATTCAAAATCCGCAGTTTGATATGTGATTAATTGTGCTTTATGTGTGTGTGTGCATGTGCATTGCTAGAATTGTAGTGAAATGTTTTCTGTTCCACGTTGTTCTGGAATGTGACAATTTGTGTTCACTGATCCCCTTCATGAGGGGCCACGGCCTTTATTGAATAAAAATGTTCGTTCGTTCGTTCGTTCTCTCGTCTCCCCTCTCTCACGAGGTGAAGAGACATGTCAACAACCTTATCTGTCACTCTGTCAGCTGAAGATGCTTGGCATTGTTAGTTTTCTGACCTGCTGTTGAGTCATATGACACTGTTGCCATGTTTGTTCTTTATGATCACGAGTCATCCTCGAAACCACTGCCGTGGTCAAGCCATCACGCACGTGCTTTCATTTTCGAATTTTAAAATGCTTACGTATATATGCGCACTTTTCACACACATGTGTCGTACACACACATTCACACACACACACATTAACACATGCATTAACTCTTTCTCTTTCACTCTCTTATCTCTCTCTCTCTTATCTCTCTCTCTCTCTCTCTCTCTTTCTCTCTTCCTCTCTCTCTCTCTTATCTCTACCTCTCTCTTCCTCTCTCTCTCTCTCTCTTATCTCTACCTCTCTCTTCCTCTCTCTCTCTCTCTTATCTCTACCTCTCTTCCTCTCTCTCTCTCTCTCTCTTATCTCTACCTCTCTCTTCCTCTCTCTCTCTCTTATCTCTACCTCTCTCTCTCTCTCTCTCTCTCTCTTATCTCTACCTCTCTCTCTCTCTCTTATCTCTACCTCTCTCTTCCTTAAATTTATTTATTTATTTATTTATTTATTCATTCATTCATTCATTCATTTATCTGTTCTGTTTGTCTAATGATTCTTTACTTTACAAGATACACACGAAAACAACTGACCCTAACCTTTATTTATTTATTTATTTATTTATTTTATTTTTACTACTTGCAGTGCCTTCAGTTTTTCAATGGACGTCTTAGGAAGAAAGTAAACAGCCAATCATGTCACTGACAGGAAGTCGGCGAGTGACCAATCACAGTTCGTCTGGCTTGCACGTGGTCCTGTGAATGGCATCATGGGAAAGTACAGGCACGGGAGGAAACGCATGCTGGCATCCGGTGCCAAGCTGGCAGGTGAGAAATGTGACTGACAGCACTGTAGATGAAACATGATGATGATGATGATGAGGAGGAGGAGGAGGATGGTGGTGGTGGTGGTGATGGTGATGATCATGAGTCATCTGCATGTTTTTATTTGTTTACATTGTAGGGTGAGCAATACGTTAATTATTGTCTTAACGTGTGTGTGTGTGTGTGTGTGTGTGTGTGTGTGTGTGTGTGTGTTTTACATTTATATACGATCTATTTGTTGGATTTTAAATACATTGTTGTATACTACCTTGTCTTAACATGTGTGTGGGTGGGGGTGAGGATTAAATATTTATATTTTATTTGCTGGATGTTTTCTATTGGTATTTATTGTTGTGCAATACTTTGTTGTCTTAATGTCTGCGCATGCGTGTGTGTGTGTGTGTGGGGGGGGGGGGGGGTTGTTTTAGTCAGCTACTGTGACTTTTTATCTGACTTGTTTTAGTGTATTGTATGGTACATTTATTCATTTTGATGTTGGTGTCTACAATGAGCCTGTGATTGCTCACTTAATTTCCGTGTGGATTAATAAAGTGGTTTTTTTTTAATTGCATTGAATTGAATCTGTTAGTAATCAGTTGTCTGGGTCATCACACAATCATAATAATAATTATTCTTGTTGATCGTTACAGTGAATTTTAACAACAAGAACTGAGCCCCCAGTTCAGAGAGCAAAACCAGATGTGGCAGCTTTCCTTACAGCTAAAATAAAAGAAGCAAGATGTTCCAAGACTGAAACACACACACACACACACACACACACACACACACACACACACACACACACACACACACACTTTGACTCTTTACTGTCATTAGCTTAACAGCCCATGTGATAGGGGGGTACATGGGAAGTTACAGTGTCGTTTTATCCAATCATTTGAAAAAGTAAAACAAAACAAAACAAAACCAAAAACTAACGCACCTAATATTACAAAGGTTATATCAATAAACAACAGCCAACAAACTGCACACCCCAAAAAAAATAAAAATAAAAACAACAACAACATCATCATCATCAGATTGACCATCCAGATACTAATTCTATCTGCTTCTATTTTGACCCTCAAAGAAATCATTTTGGAAACCATTTATGTTTGCACCTATTTTGAATTAACGGGCGTTTTGATCATTTGTTTTCTTTTTCCGTGTATCTACTGCCTCTGAGACGTATTTTGCAACTGAGAGAGAGAGAGAGAGAGAGAGAGAGAGAGAGAGAGAGAGAGAGAGAATATTTTACATGATGGTGATGGTTTTACTCTAGGTAAATACGACCTGATGGCGAGGAAGAGTCTGACATTGACATTGACGATGACGACGATGACAACGACGACGACGACGATGATGATGATGGTGACGACGACGAACACGACGATGATGATGATGATGATGATGATACCAATACAAATGCTTGTAATAATACCACTAATACTCACAGTAATGCAATTCTTAATAAATGATAATATTTGAACAAGTAATAACGGTAATTGCAACCATGATAGTGATAATCATAACCATGATAGTGATAATCATAACCAGTTTCAGTTTCAGTTTCACTTTCTCAAGGAGGCGTCACTGCGTTCGGACAAATCCATACACGCTACACCACATCTGTTGAGCAGATGCCTGACCAGCAGCATAACCCAACGCGCTTAGTCAGGCCTTGAGTGCATGCTTACATATTTGTGTACCTATGAAAGTGGATTTCATTTTACGTAATTTCGCCAGAGGACAACACTGTCGTTGCCATGGGTTCTTTTTCAGTGCGCCAAGTGCGTGCTGCACACGGGACCTCGGTTTATCGTCTCATCCGAAAGACTAGACGCTCAGTTTGATTTTCCAGTCAAACTTAGGAGAAAGGGCGAGAGCGGGATTCGAACCCACACCCTCACGGACTCTCTGTATTGGCAGCTGAGCGTCTTAACCATTCTGCCACCTTCCTCCTGATAGTGATAATCATGATTATAGCAACAACAACCTGAACGAGAACGACGACAATAATGATAACAACAATGACAACAACAACAACAACAACAGCAGCAACAAACATTCACAAAACATACGTAGCAACATTATCTGCTCAAAGTTATAGTTTGGGGGGCCGGGGGAGGGGGGTGTAGGGGAGGGGGGGTGGGGTTGAGGGGGGCGGGGTTCGGATACACTTCTGTCCTAAGCTGCTGATTGTCAGTAGATTATTTATTTATTTGTTTGTTTAATCTATTCTTTCGTTTGACTTGTATATCCCCAATTTTGGACTCACTTGTGTAAACAAAGTGAGTATATGTTTTAACCCGGTGTTCGGTTGTCTGTGTGTGTGTGTGTGTGTGTGTGTGTGTCCGTGTGTCCGTGTGTCTGTGTGTCCGAGGTAAACTTTAACATTGACATTTTCTCTGCAAATACTTTGTCAGTTGACACTAAATTTGGCATAAAAATAGGAAAAATTCAGTTCTTTCCAGCCATCTTGTTTAAAACAATATTGCACCTCTGGGATGGGCACAAAAAATTTAAAAAAAAGAAGCCTAATTATATGCAAACTGCATTCACTGTCATATCTATATTTTTTGTATTCTCTAAACTTGGCACTTTGACCTCTTATTCTGACACAACAACAAGAGGAGTCATTATTACCATTTTTTTTGTTCAAACAGGAACTTCTTTTGCTGAGCATTATTTTGCAAACGTTTTGGGGCAGATAGTAAAAAAGGGAAATTACTCTGTAATTAATGCTAGGGGACTTAATTTATCACAAGTGAGTGTTGAAGGCCTTGCCTCTCTTGTTTTTTTGGTTGTTTTTTTTTCTCCATATTTTCATTCCTTGAAATTCGTTCTTTGTCTAAAAAAAAAAAAAAAAAAAAAAAAATCCCGTTTTCTTTCACAACAGACGTCCCTCTGTGTGAAATTTGGTTCTTCATCCGCAACGCCATCTGGTGGCTGGGGGGAGCACTACTCAGACTGTGGGAGTTCAACCCCTTCTCCCTCATCGCCAGGCGACAACGCCACCTGTATGAGTTCGACAACAAGGGCAACAACCCCATCCAGCCCCCTTGGGCGGAGAGAATCGGCGATTTCTTT
>NC_134905.1:3222666-3225166 GCF_041734735.1 Babylonia areolata | reverse complement strand
GGCTGGTGAAGGAAGTAAGGATCTCTCTTTCTCTCTGTCTGTCTGTCTGTCTCTGTCTCTGTCTCTCTCTGTCTCTATCTCTATCTGTCTCTCTCTCTCCCTCTCTCTCTTTCTGTCTCTGTCTCTCTCTCTCTCTGTCTCTGTCTGTCTCTCTCTGTCTCTGTCTCTCTCTCTCTCCATCTCTCTCTTCCCACTCATCTGCCTTTCCCTCTCTCTGCCTTCCCCCCCCCCCTCTCTCTCTCTCTATCGATCTTTCTCTTTCTCGCACCACTCTCTCTCCCACTCTCTCCCCCTTTCTCTAATATTTCTCCTCCTCCCCCCCCCCTCTCTCTCTCTCTCAAACTCTCACTTTCACTCTCTCTCTCTCTCTTACTCACTCTCTCCCCCTCTCTCCCCCTCTCTCCCTCTATCTCTGTCTGCCCCCCACCCTCTCTTTTCCCTCTCTCTCTCTATCTCCCTCCCTCTCTCTCCCTCTCTCTCTCTATCTCCCTCTCTCTCTCTCTCCCTCTCTCTCTCTATCTCCCTCTCTCTCTCTCCCTCTCTCTCTCTATCTCCCTCTCTCTCGCCCTCTCTCCCTCCCTCTCTCTCCCTCTCTCCTCCCTCTCTCTGTCTCCCTCTTTCTCTCTATCTCCCTCTCTCTCTCTCCCGCTCTCTCTCTCCTTCTCTCTTCCTCCCTCTCTCGCCCTCCCTCCCTCTCTCTCCCTCTCTCCTCCCGCTCTCTCTCTCTCTGTCTCCCTCTTTCTCTCTATCTCCCTCTCTCTCTCTCCCCCCCTCTCTCTCTCTCCTCCCTCCCTCTCTCCTCCCTCTCTCTCTCTCTCCCTCTCTCCCTCCCTCTCTCTCATTCCCTCTGATGTGAATCACTCTAATTTTTGCGTCTTTTTAATTGATAAGATATTATTTGGTCTTGATAAAGATATTCTGTATTTTTGTTCGTACATTCCTCCTGAAAGCTCCCCTTTTTATACGTACTTTGATATTGATAATGGAATAAATATGCTGGAAGATTGCTTGACTGATTGTTTATTATTATATGATGCTTATATTATCCTAAATGGTGATTTAAATAGTAGAACCTCTAATATATGTCAATATTTCTCTGATTTCTACAAGCAGCATGAAAGTCATTCTGTCAGTAAGTCACGACATTCACAAGATAATCTCTTGAACAATTATGGTAAGTTGTTGTTGAATTTGTGCACTGCATTAGATTTATGTATTTTAAATGGAGTATGTGAGGGCGACCTCCAAGGTTGCTATACATACATTTCGGATGCTGGATGCAGTGTCAACGATTATTTTATATTTTCAAAAGATCTCTTTCATATTGTGTTTGATTTATGTGAACTAATTGTATCAGAACGTATTGACTCTGACCACCTACCTGTAACACTTCACGTTGTTTTCCCTAGAGGTAAGAATTTTGATGCAGCTGAACAAAAACAGGACATTGTCATTGAAAAAATCATATGGAATGAAGAATATGCACAGCTGTTTCGTGATACTTTAAGTAATGAGCAGATTAGTACAAAAATTGACAATGCAATAAATTTGATAGATGTTGATGTGAATGATGCACTAACATTGTTGAATGAATGTATGAAGGAAAGTGCGGAGTGTATGAAAAGACGTGTGCGTGTCAATAACAACAAAGTACGTGATGACTGGTTTGCCCATGAGTGTGCTGTGAGTAAAAGGGAGGTAAGAAGGTTATTACGGATTAGTCGACGGACATTAAAAGTGGAAGATAAAAATACATATGTAATTGCAAGACGAGAATATAAACATTTATTAAAGAGAAAAGAGAAGGACTTCAATAAATCTTTAATGGATAAGCTTGTAACATCTATACGTAGCCAAAAGGAATTCTGGAATAATATTAATAGAGTTTCGAAGAAAAGAAAACAACCTAGACATACTATTGATTGTGACGTTTGGTTTCAACATTTTCAGTCTTTGTTACAATCGAATGTTGATAACGAGCATAATGAAGTTGCCTATGATGATGATGCTATGATTGATGATGAAGCAGATCTTTACATGAACCGGCCAATTTCTAATGAAGAGGTACTACTGGCATTAAGAAAACTTAAAAATGGTAAGGCAGCTGGTCCTGATGGAATTGTTAGTGAACTGTATAAAAATTCTTCTGATCAAGTAGTCCTTTTTTTCGTTAAGCTGTTTAATAAACTGTTTGATAATGGTGTATACCCTAGTTACTGGATAGAATCTATTATTTTGCCCATTTACAAGAAAGGTGATGTAAATAATCCCAATAATTATAGAGGTATTTCTTTAGGTGATATAAGTGGTAAATTGTATGGAATAATTATCAATAAAAGATTACAGGAATGGGTTGACGAAAATAATATCACTGGTGATCATCAAGCCGGATTTAAAAAAGGATATTCTACAGTAGACCACATGTTTACGTTGCTTTCACTTGTTCAGAAACAGTTCTCCTTTAATCGTAAATTGTATGTCGCTTTCATTGATTTTGAAA
>NC_134905.1:3212666-3217666 GCF_041734735.1 Babylonia areolata | reverse complement strand
ACCTCACCGCCGGCCCCCACCCCCTCCACTAGACCTTGCGTGTTGGTCTGAGTGCTAGTCCCTTAGATGAGACGGTAAAATGATCTCTTTTTCAGGGCTGCAACTCTTACATTGCTTTCTGTTGCTTTGCTGTTTGCACATATCCCCGTCATTCAGTAAGCCATACGCTGAAGACAAAAACGGACCAGACTTTTCACAGTCTTGCGTTTGCTGGAAATCGAGGCTTTTCCCTGTGTGATCTTCTTCTTAAGGGCTTGGTTCCCAAGAATGGTTATTGTTTTGCTGTGGAATGACAAGAGCAGTTAGCGTCACTGATGGATCATTCTCCAGAAACGTCAGGTATGTGTGTTAACATTGTTTCATTCTTGTGGAACATTATCATCACCGTCTTCATCATTGTTATGTTCTGTGTTATTGCTGTTTGTTGTCTTTATCATTGTAAGGATTGTCAGCACGAGTGAAAGCAGTGACAGCAGAAGTCAAAACAGTGCTTGTTTCGATGATTTTATTCATCGGTGTATATCCATGACTGTAGTCTTTAGATATTGCTGTGTATATTTGGTATTGAAAATATTTGGGTTGTTTTTCCATCTGTCAGTCAAAATTTATTTCTTCTTCAGTTTTATCTCTGTCCCCCATCCCCTATCCCATTCAGTTTATTGTTTTAACCTAACACGTTCTTTACATTACATTACGTCATGTGGTATTGATAAGAGAGGAAAGTTGGAAGCAGTGCTTGCTGCAGTTAGTACAGAGCATAGCTCCCCTGCTAAGCTTACCTAACCTAACCTAACCTTAACCTGACCTAACTGAAACTAATCTAACATATCCTAACCTACTCTGACTAACTCATCACCCTTCCTGTCCACAGAGGAATCCGTCCTTGCCTAACGTATCCCAGTCTATCCTAAGTAACTTAATTTCCCTTTCCTGTCCACCATCCACATAGGAGAGACAAAAGCAGGGACTGTTGTGGTAGGTGCAGAACATAGTTCCCCATCAAAGCTAACCTGACCCAACTGAACCAAAGCAAACTAAACGTATCTAATTTTCCCGTCCCAATTCAATCCAACACAAACGTATCCCATTCTACCATTAATTGACCATCCCTTCCCTGTCTAAGCCCACAGATAAGAGACACGAGCTAAGGAAACCTAACCTAGCCTTACAAGATGTATCATAATCTACCCAAACTAACTCACAAAATCCTTGCTGTCTGCTGTCCTCAGAAGAGAAATGGAGGAGCACTAGCTGCAGTGGGTGCAGAGCATACTTCCTCAGCTAATCTAACATAACTTAACCTAATCTATCCTTACTCACAGGATGTGATCCAGAACAAACGTATCCTAATCTGCCCTAATTCATTCACCATTCTTCCCTGTCCACTATCCACAGAGGGGAGATGGAAGCAGCTACTGATGCATTGGATGCAGAGCATATTACCCCAGCAATAGTAAACTGGCCCAAATTAACTAAACCAAACCTAACGTATCCTAATCTTCCCTAACTCACTCTACATCCCCTCCAGTCCACAATCCACAGATGAGAATTGGAAGCTACAACTGCTGCATTGGGTTCAGAGCATAGTTACCTGACCTAACCTGTCCAAATCTATCCTAACTCATGCACAATGCAATCCAACACAAACATATTCCAATTTATCCTAACTCACCATCCCTTTCCTGTCTGCTGTGCACAGAGGAGAGACGGAAGCGGTGATTGCTGCAGTGAGTACAGAGCATAGTTCCTCATCTGACTTTACTTAACCTACCCTTATCTACCCTAACTCAACATCTCTTCCCTGTCTTCTGTCCACAGAGGACAGACATAAGCTAAGGCTACGTTACCTGACCTTACATAATGTATTGTGTGATGCACATCAAACGTAAACATATCCCAATTTATCATAACTCACCATCTTTTCCATGTCTGCTGTGCACAGAGAAGAGACAAAAGCAGCACTTGCTGCAGTGTGTACAGAGCATAGTTCCCTAGCTGATCTAACCTAACCTGACCTAATCTACCCTAACTCGTGCATGATGCAATCCCACAAACATATCTCAATTCATTCTAACTCGCCATCCCTTCCCTGTCTGTTGTGCACAGAGGAGAGATGGAAGCGGTGCTTGCTGCAGTGGGTATGGAGCATCGTCCCGAAGCTGACCTATCATATCCCAGTTTATCCTAACTCACCATCCCTTCCTTGTCTGTACAGAGGAGAGCCAGAAGCGGCGCTTTTTGCAGTGGGTTTAGAGTGTACTTCCCAGGCTGATCTAACCTAATTTACCTAATCTACCCTTACTCGTGCACGATGCAATCCAATGCAAACATATCCCAATTTATCCTAACTCACCATCCCTTTCCTGTCTGCTGTGCACAGAGGAGAGAAGGAAGCGGCGCTTGCTGCAGTGGGTGCAGAGCATGGTTCCCCAGCTGGGTGTGGAGGACTTCACCACGTGCTGGCATGACGGGTTGGCACTGTGCTCCCTGCTGGAGGAGCTGTGCCCAGGGTTGTGCCCCCGCCCCCACCTCCTCAACCCCCACCACCGCGTCAACAACTGCCGCCTGGGCATCAAGCTGGCACAGCGATATCTGGGCGTGGCCACTGTGAGTGGGGGATGGGAGGAATGGAGGGGGTGGTTTGGGTGTGGGTGGTGGTTTGTCATGTGTGGGGTTGAGGGGGGAACGGGGAGCGAGGGCGTTAGGGGAGTGGAATGGAGTTGTGTAGGGTAAGGGGCAGTGTAGTTGTGGTGCTGGCGGTTTGGGAGAAAGGTGGTTTTTGGATGGGGATGGTTAGGGTTAGGGTTGCTTTGGTGGCGGTGGTTTTGAGATCGTCATGTTCTTGGTTTTTGGTGATGGTTGGATGGGAGGTTAGGGGGTACGATGGTGGTTGAGGTTGAGAGTTGGGGGTGACTGAGGTTGTGGTGGTAGGAAGACAATGATGTGTTGTTTGGACAAAGATGGTGTGTATGGGGTGACGTGGGGATGGCAAGGGGAAGAGGGTGACGTGGGGGCGGGGGTGGGTGGGGCTGGTGGGGGGGAAGAGGGTGCTGGTAGGAGGAAGGGGGTGATGTTGGGGTGGTAAGGGGGGAGGATAGCGTTTTGGATGACAATGCTGACGACGACGATGATGATGACAATCATGGTGATGATGATGATGTTGACGACGATGATGATAATGATGATGATGATGATGTTGACGACGATGATTTAATCAACAACGATGATGATGATGTTGACAATGATGATGACAATGTTAACGACGATGACGATAACGATGTTGATGACATCGACGACGATGATGGTGATGATGATGATGGTGATAACGCGTTGACGACAGACGCTGATCCGGGCGGAGGAGATGGCCATTGCAGACAGCGAGGTGGAGGTGAACATCATGCACCTTCTGCAGCTCCTCAAATGGCGGCACCAGAAGGGAGGGGCCCCAGCCCTGCAGGCCTCCCTCTCGCCCAGGAACCGTCTCTCGTCCTCCATGGTCTGTGCCTGTGTGTGTGACCATGGTCTGTCCGTCCGTGTCGTGTCGGCTTGTGTCGTGTTGGTTTTTGTCAGCATGGTCTGTCTGTGTATTTTATTTTATTTTATTTTCTCTCAAGGCCTGACTAAGCGCGTTGGGTTAGGCTGCTGGTCAGGCATCTGCTTGGCAGATGTGGTGTAGAGTATATGGATTTGATCGAACGCGGTGACGCCTCCTTGAGCTACTGATACGGATACTGATACTGTGTAGATGTGTCATGTTGGCTTGTGTCGTGTTGGTTTTTCTCAGCATGGTCTGTCTGTGTAGATGGGTCGTGTCGGCTTGTGTCGTGTCACACTCTGTTAGCGTGTGTGATCGTCTTTTTGCGTAAGGTGGGTTTTGGGGGGGTCGTAGGGGGTTGTTTTTGTTTTTGTTTTTTTACTTTTTGTCTCCATGGTCTGTGCTTGTCGCGTGGGCTTGTGTCGTGTCAGACTGTTAGTTTGTGTCACCAGGTTCTGTCTGTGTACGATTGTGTCACCATGGTCTGTCTGTGTACAATTGTGTCACCAGGGTCTGTCTGTGTACAATTGTGTCACCATGGTCTGTCTGTGTACGATTGTGTCACCATAGTCTGTGTACGATTGTGTCACCATGGTCTGTCTGTGTACAATTGTGTCACCATGGTCTGTCTGTGTACGATTGTGTCACCATAGTCTGTGTACGATTGTGTCACCATGGTCTGTCTGTGTACAATTGTGTCACAATGGTATGTCTGTGTACAATTGTGTTACAATGGTATGTCTGTGTACAATTGTGTCACCATGGTCTGTCTGTGTACAACTGAGTCAGCATGGTCTGTCTGTGTACAACTGTGTCACAATGGTCTGTCTGTGTATAACTGTCACAATGGTCTGTCTGTGTACAACTGTGTCACAATGGTCTGTCTGTGTACAACTGTGTCAGCATGGTCTGTCTGTGTACAATTGTGTCAGCATGGTCTGTCTGTGTACGATTGTGTCACAATGGTCTGTCTGTGTACGATTGTGTCACAATGGTCTGTCTGTGTACAACTGTCACCATGGTCTGTCTGTGTACATCTGTGTCACAATGCTCTGTGTGCAACTGTGTCACAATGGTCTATCTGTGTACAACTGTCACAATGGTCTGTGTACGATTGTGTCACCATGGTATGTCTGTGTACGATTGTATCACCATGGTCTGTCTGTGTACGACTGAGTCAGCATGATCTGTCTGTGTACGATTGTGTCACCATGGTCTGTCTGTGTACGACTGAGTCAGCATGATCTGTCTGTGTACAATTGTGTCACCATGGTCTGTCTGTGTACGATTGTGTCACCATGGTCTGTCTGTGTACAGTTGTGTCAGCATGGTCTGTCTGTGTACAACTGTGTCACCATGGTCTGTCTGTGTACAATTGTGTCACAATGGTCTGTCTGTGTACAACTGTGTCAGCATGGTCTGTCTGTGTACAATTGTGTCACAATGGTCTGTCTGTGTACGATTG
>NC_134905.1:3200166-3207666 GCF_041734735.1 Babylonia areolata | reverse complement strand
GATGATGAAGATGATGATGATGGTGGTGGTGGTGGCGGTGGTGGTAATGACGATGATGAGGATGATGTGGGAGGTGGGGGGGGGGGGGAGGGTCCTACTCACCTACACCCCGCGTAGTGCCGGCATACTTCATCTCCATCAAGTCCCATGAGGTGAGGATGAGGAGGAGGAGGAGGGGGAGGAAGACGATGACGAACGATGTCGAATAGGACGATCATTACGAAGGCGATGGTGTTTGTTTTGGTAGATTGCGTGTGGGGAATGGAGGTTCTTGGAGACGATGGTGGTGATGGTGATGATGATGATGTCAGGTGGTGGCGGTGGTGGTGGTTGTGGACACATGATCTGCCAGCCACCTCACCCCCAAAGTAAACCCAGCAACAACAAAACAAAAAACAACAACAACAAAACCAAATAAACAAATAAACAACAACAAACAAAAACCCCAGAAAGCCATCTCGTTATTTCTTTCCTTCTAACCCAGGTGGACATTGAAGGCAGCCCCTTTGAGGTGAAGGTCTCGGACTGGATGACCTCCTGGAACGTCATACCCAAGCCCAGGGTGATGTCCTTCGATATGCTGCCCTCCATAGAGGAGGCGCCCTCAAGGGACATCAAGGCCTCCTCCTCCTCCTCCTCTTCCCCCCACAGCAAGGACCTCAAGAAACAACGGCCCTCGGCCAACCCTCAGCACCACCGCATGGCTCAGGTCTCCCGTCAGCTGACCATCATGAAGAAGCGGGTGCTGAAGAGGATCATCACGCGCAACGGCGAGGAGATTCTCCTCACCCCCTCCCCGACCCTCAGTCGCCAGAGCAGCGCTGACGTTTCGGACATGTCTGAGGATGAGCGATCGGTGAAGAACGACTCCAAGAAAGAGAAGAGGGTTGGGCCAGGCGAAGAGGAAGAGAAGAGAAGACGGCTGAGCCTTAGCGAGGGCGAGAGTCAGAGGAACCAGTTAGCAGAAGAGGAGAAGAAGGAGGAGGGCGTCGGGAGGAACTCTGCAAGGGCGAGGGTGGAGCAGGAGGATTTCTCCAACAACAGTTGCAACATCACCCTCAGCGTCACCAGCTTTGAGGACGAGCAGGAGCAGGAGCAGGAGGAGGAGGAGGAGGAGGAGAAGAAGAACCTGGGCAGCAGCAGCAACAAAAAGACAGACCACCCCTCCCCCTCTCCCTCCTCCTGCTCTCCCTCGTCCCCCTCACAGGCCCTCCACCCCCACCACCTCCCCACGTCTCCAGACTCCCCCTCCTCCTCCCCCTCCTCCTCCGCCATCCCCAGCACCATGGCCCCAGGGATGTACCCCAGCACGCTCAAACGCCCGGCGAAAGTTTCAGAATACCCGGGCATCCACATCAACGTCAAGTCGCAACTCCTTGGTGGCCCAACCACCACCACCACCACCACCCACGACGACGACAACAGCCCCGGCCTCTACCCCCTCACCAAGGACAACAACGGCACGGAAGGAGGAGGAGTAGGAGGAAGAGCAGACAACTCTCACCGCTACAGCCAGCACTTGAGGGTGGCCTCCCCTCGCTGTCTCTCCCCTTCCACCAGCGACGACGCCTCAGGGGGGGACCACTCGGACCTCACCTCAGACTTCGACCTCTCCCCTGCTGGACTGAGCTTCAGCAAAGTCCACCACCGCCAGGAGGACTTTCACGGCGGCACCCCCACCCACCACCCCCTCCCCCAAGAAGACCTGGACAATCATCTGAAGACCTCAGCCAACCGGAGAAGGTTCGAAGAATCCCTGAGTCAGAGAGACGGGGATGCTGACGACTCTGCGGACGCCTGCAGTCAGCTGGTGTCCGCCCTGACGGAGTTCGACCCGAACCCCCCGAAGAGGACCGTGGGTCGGAGTTATTCCGACGGAGCCAAGCTGGCCGGAAGTGCCCGCAGCGGTCACTTCAACATCCGTCTGAAGAGGGTGGAGGTGCAGGGAGGAGGTGGAGGAGGGGGAGGAGGGGGAGGGGAGTGCTGGTGGAGGAAGACGTGTGTGGGTGAGTCATGGTTTCAGTTTCAGTTTTCCCGTTTTTCTTTTTCCCTCGATGATAAAGATTTTGTCTTGTCTCGTCTTGCCTTGTCTTGTCTTGTCTCGTCTCGCCTTGTCTTGCCTTGTCTTGTCTTGCCTTGCCTTGCCTTGTCTTGTCTCGTCTTGCCTTGTCGTGTCTTGTCGTGCCTTGCTTTATCTTTTGTCTTGTCTTGTCTTTTCTTGTGTCGTGTCGTGTCTTGTCTTGTCGTGTCGTGTCGTGTCGTGTCTTGTGTTTTGCCTTGTCTTGCCGTGTTTTGTCTTGCCTTGTCTTGTCTTGTCTTGTCTTGTGTCTTGTCTTGTCTTGCCTTGTCGTGTCGTGTCGTGTCGTGTCGTGCCGTGTCTTGTCTTGTCGTGTCTTGCCGTGTCTTGTCGTGTCGTGTCTTGTCGTGTCGTGTCGTGTCGTGTCTTGTCTTGCCGTGTCTTGCCTTGTCATGTCGTGTCGTGTCTTGCCTTGCCTCGCTTTGTCTTGTCTTGTCTTGTGTCTTGTCTTGTCTTGTGTCGTGTCGTGTCGTGTCTTGCCTTGCTTTGTCTTGTCTTGTGTCGTGTCTTGTCTTGTCTTGTGTCGTGTCGTGTCGTGTCTTGCCTTGCTTTGTCTTGTCTTGTGTCGTGTCTTGTCTTGTCTTGTGTCTTGTCGTGTCTTGTCTTGCCTTGCTTTGTCTTGTCTTGTGTCGTGTTGTCTTGTGTCGTGTCTTCTCGTGCCTTGCTTTATCTTTTGTCTTGTCTTGTATTGTCTTGCCTTGTCTTGTCTTGTGTCGTGTCGTGTTGTGTCGTGTCTTGTCTTGTCTTGTCGTGTTTTGCCTTGTCTTGCCGTGTTCTGTCTTGCCTTGCTTTGTCTTGTGTTGTGTCTTGTCTTGTCTTGTCTTGTCTTGTCTTGTCTTGACTTGTCTTGTCGTGTCTTGTTTTGTCTTGTGTTTTGCCTTGTCTTGTCGTGTTCTGTCTTGCCTTGCTTTGTCTTGCCTTGTCGTGTCGTGCATTGGAATGAGCCTAAAGAAAATCTTCTGTTTTAAATGCTGTTTGAAGCGGATAACAATGTGTTTTGAACTGAATTGAATAGAATCGAATTAAATTGAACTGAATCCAGCGTTTCAGGATTATGAACCATGCATATTTGAGGATTATTGACAATGGTCAATGTCTTAGGAATTCAGGATTATGAACCATGCATATTTGAGGATTATTGACAATGGTCAATGTCTTAGAATTTCAGTAATGTTAAAAAAAAAACTCTTGAATGCCATAGCACGTATCACGTACTTACACACTGACGTCACTGATGACGTCATCAGAAGAAGGGAAATAACTCTGGAAGGCTGGAAATTCACACAGTTTATCCTAAAGTGGTATATATCTCCAGAACAAGTTTAATCAGTTTTAGGCTGATTGCTTTTGGATATTGTTATATGATTTGAAATGCAATATTCTGCTGATTTTCCCCTGGGACTGAAAAGGTTTAACTCACTCAGTACGGCCAGTCCTCTCTTCTCCTCTACACAGACCCCTCGGATGTGCTGTGGGTGTTTCAATGACCCAACCTTTAGCTTCCGTCGTCAGAATTGTGGTATTCTTTGTCAACATTCACCTCTTCAGTATAAGAGCCTTCCGCTTGCAATATTTTGATGATGATAACTGGGGTGAAACGCTGTTAACGTCGTCTCTTTCGCCGTTCGTATGGAAAGAGTTAAAGAAAAAACGATGCATTTTTGGAGAGGAGGGGTGGGACAGAGTTGAAACCGCCCATAAAGATAATTCCAGTCACTTCACTTTGTATTCACATTTCTCGGCTTCTCTCACATCACCCGCACTGTGTGTGTGTGTGTGTGTGTGTGTGTGTGTGTGTGTGTGTGTATGTGTGTGTGTGTATGTGTGTATGTGTGTGTGTATGTGTGTGTGTATGCGTGTGTGTGTGTGTGTGTGTATGCGTGTGTGTGTGTATGTGTGTGTGTGTGTGTATGTGTGTGTGTGTGTGCAGCACCCGACCACGATACCCCGGGTACCCCCAGCCCTCCACCACCACCCGCCGTCCCACGGACACCCCTCCGATCCCAGAACCTACAACCCCACCTCCACCTCCACCACCACCACCACCTCCAGGAGAACAGATCCCCCTCTGGATCTGGGTCCAGATCCAACACCCCCTACTCCGAGGATCTCGCAGACCACGGGGTCCAAACCCCCTCCCCATTCACCACCTCCACCTCCTCCTCCTCCGGATCCTTCAGCTCAGGACCGGAGGAGAAACAGAGCTCAAGAGGTGGAGGAGAAGAGGAGCAGCTGCAGGAGAGCAGGGAGCGAGGAAGGAGAACCCACTTGCACGAGGCGCGCAAGAAGTGGAAGACCTTCGACGGCAGCACCATCGTGGAGGAGGAAGTAGGCAGCGGGAGGAGGAACACGTGGAGGTTCTCACTCCAAGGGAAGCGGAGTCACTCCTTCACAGTACCTGACCGGCACCACCACCACCACCCAGGGACGGACAGGTGGTCATCAGGCAGAGCCTACAACCTCAGCACGGAGCTCGAAAACATGTCCATCATCGACAAGCTTAACGAGGACGACGACGAAATCCTAGAAGTCGTCATCGAATCTGACGAGCCTCAAGACGAAGAAGAAGAAGAAGAAGAAGAATTCGATGATGTAATCCCCTTCTCTTTAGAAATACCCCACTCTTCTCCCGAAGAACAAGCAGTACCACTCATTCACCAACACAAACTTCAACACGGCCCCGAAACTGGTTTTCCATCCGCTGAAAGCTTCGATACGTCACCCTCAGTGAAACAGACGGTTCGCCGAAACTTGTCTCGGCAGGGAAATGTGACCGGAAGTACTAAATCGTCGTCGGAAACGTCGACAGATACCGACAGGTCCAACAGCAACAAATTGTCAACGGAAGTCAAAGCGGTGCCGGTTGAAATGGAGGAGTCAGAAGGAAGACGATTTCGAACCATTCAGAAACAGAAGAGGAGAGTCAAGGGAGCTAAATCTGTGTCTAGAATAGTCAGGTATTGACTGTGATCACTTTACGGAAGGAACGAAGGAAGGCTTGGCAGCTTGAGGGTTGACAGGCGTCCCTGGGTATGGTTTGTCCTTCAGTTTGTCAAAGAGTTTTGTGGCTCTGCGTTGAACGTCTTCTATCCCTCGTTGGGGGGTTTTCTGGGATGGCTGCCAGACTGAGTGGCCATACTCCAAGACCGGTCTCACGAGTGATTTGTAAAGTTGGATGAAGGTATGCTCAGTAAGATGGTCAAAGGATCTCCGTATAACGCCCAGGATTCTGTTGGCCTTAGATGTTGTCTGTGTGACACATGGTCCTTGAGGGTTAGTTGGCTGTCCACTACCACACCCCAAGATCTTTCTCCGCTCTGGTGGTTGTCAGGGCATGCTTGCTGTTGCGTGGGTCCTTGCTCTACATGAAGTACAGTGGTACATGGGTACAGTGGATTTTAAACCAATGCCTCGATTGTCATAAAATGGGGGTGGGTAGATGGATGGTGGTGGTGTGGTTCGAAAGGGAGGATGACCCGATTTTTACCCCTTTTACCTTTTCTACCCAAAATTTTATTTTACAGTTTTTTTACAAAATCTGTGGCATGCAGATTACAATTATGTTCCTTTTTACATGTATGTATTTTAAGTGAAAATTGCTGTCATCTCAGCCGTTTAATCATGTGTGTGTCTGTGCGTGTGTGTTAGTGTGAGTGTTGGAGTGTAACAGTTGTAGTATTGATAGTATGTTACTTTGTGAGTTTAGTGCATTGTGTTTTTATAATTTTTATGAATCTGTTTTATGTTTCTGCTACTTTTTATATGCTTTCTTGTTTCACTTTAGGTATTGGATTGTAAAACGTTTAGAGCTTGCTTATGCTTGTATTATAGCGCTATTATTATTCACTTTTGTTCACGTTATGTTTGCTTTGCTACCTCTCACCAGGTCTCCTACAACGAGATCAAAGCGGACACAGGCTGGAAACCGCTCGTCATTCGGCTCCATCGACGGAAGAAATACCTCAAGGTCACAGACACCACCATCCCCACCACGGGCACCCCACCACCACCACCACCACCACCAGCAGCCAACCAGTCTGCAGGAGGGGTCCCCCCAGCTTTGTCCAGAGAGAGTTCCGTCTCCTGCAACACAGACCTTCTGTCAGCATCTCCCGCCAAAGGTTCCAGACTTTCGTCATCAAAGTCCAGCTCTTTCAGCGAAACCTCCCTCATTTTCGGCAGCGACGTTCCGGAAATTCCCGAAAACCTGAACATCACCAACAACACTGAATATAGCAGGCAATTCGAAGGAATGAACGGGAATTTCCGATCTGACGAGGAGGACGCCAGACTGAAACGTTGCGATGAAGGGGGTGTGTCTGGGGAAGAATCTCTAGCGGAGAACGTTGCTCATCCAGGGATGATGAGAGATGAGGGGGGCTGTAAGGAATTCCCACCCTTCTCCACCACCCACCACCACCACCACAGCAAAGACGCCAGTCAGGGGAAGAACACCACCACCACCACCACCAACAGCAGTAGTAGCAGTAGTAGTGATGCCCGAAACACCGCCAACACCAAGCGTAGCGCAGCATCAGCGACGACCGATTCCCGCCCGCCCCCCTACGCCCGCGCCCGCTCCGATCCTCACTTTAACCGTCGCCCCCACTTCCCCGACAACCTCCACTACAACAACAACAACAACAACCACAACAACCGCCACCCCTCCTCCTCCTCCTCCCCCTCCCCCTCCCCCTCCTCAGCTGCTGCACGCCCCCCTAGACCACGTGACCTGCACGTGCTGGACTGGATGCAGCGCGCGGCAGAGCAACACGAGCAGCACGAGCTACCTGAGAGGCAGTCCACGGTGGACACGCTGGACAGCGGCATTGAGAACGAGTCTCCCAACTACAGCAGCTTCGTCAGCGGTCATCGCAGGATTCATCGGAGGCCGTACCCGTGGTCCATCGATCTGGAGCCCAGCCTCATCCGCGCCAACGCTGCCGCTGCTGCTGCTGCTGCTGCTGCTGCTTTCGATCTGGATTCTGGTGAGGTTGTAGGGGTTGGTGGGGGGAGAGGAGGGGTGATGTTGCAGGGGGGCGGGGCGGGGCGGGGGGGGGGGAGGAGTCTGTTGGGGGGCTGGGGGGTGGGGGGGCTGATATTTGTTGGGTTTGGGTATGGGAGGAGGGGTGTGGGGTTGGGGATTGAGCTGTGTGTGTAGTAGTAGTAGTAGTAGTAGTAGTAGTAGGGCCAGCCTTGAGGACAAACGCAGAAGGAGGAAGAACCACGACGCTGCAGCCGCAAACCCAGACCAGACTTTCCCTTGCAACCGCTGCGGCCGACTCTGCTTTTCCCGCATTGGCCTTGTCAGCCATGAGCGTGCCTGCATCAGACGTGGACAACGCCCTTCCTAGATCTTCGTCAGCGAAGCCAGGCCATGATGATGAAGATGATGAGTCTGTAAACGACATTGTGCCGTAGGA
>NC_134905.1:3185166-3187666 GCF_041734735.1 Babylonia areolata | reverse complement strand
TGTGTGGGGGGGGATGAGTGTGTGTGTGTGCGTGCGTGCGTGTGTGTGTATGTGTGTGTGCGCGTGTGTGTGTGTGCGTGTGTGTGCGTGCGAGCGTTCGTGCGTGTGTGTGTGTGCGTGCGTGTGTCAGTGTGTGTGTGTGTCTGTGTGTGCGTGTGCATGTGTGTGTGTGTGTGTGTGTGCGTGGGGGTGGGGGGTGCGCGCGCGCGTGTGTGTGTATGTGTGTGCGTGAGAGAGAGAGAAAAAGAGAATTAGAGAAATACAAAGAGAGAGCGTGTGTGAGAGAGAGAGAAAGAGAGAGAGTGAGTGAGTGAATGAGTGAGTGCGCGCGGGCGCGCGCGTGTACGTGTGTGTGTGTGTGTGTGTGTGTGTGTGTATCTGTGTACCTGTGTTTGCATGTGTGTGTGTGTGTGTCAGAAACTCCATTTATCCGTTCCTGGTAACAAGAACATCGTTCCTTTATATATATATATGTATGTGTGTGTGTGTGTGTGTGTGTGTGTGTGTGTGTGTGTGTTCTTCTTCTTCGTTCGTGGGCTGCAACTCCCACATTCAGTCGTATGTACACGAATGGACATTTACGTGTATGACCGTTTTCACCCCGCCAATTAGGCAGCCATACTCCGTTTTGGGGTGTGTGCATGCTGGGCAGGTTCCTTGTTTCCATAACCCACCGAACGCTGACATGGATCACACTGAGGATCTTTAACGTGCGTATGTGGTCTTCTGTTTGCGTGTACACACGAAGGGGGGGGTTCAGGCACAGGCGGGGCTGCACGTTATGTTGACCTGGGAGATCGGAAAGTTTTGGCCAATATCCACATTAATTTCTTTTCCTCCGTTCACAGTGTGACTGAAAGAGTTGTTGTTGTCTCGTTCGTCATTTATCAGATGGATTCCCCCGTCTCCTCGACAAAGGCGGCAGTACGTCTCAGGTCCTCCAGTCCTCCGTAGAGCTTCCGGGCCGCTGGGATTGGGTCGGGCCAGGTTTTCTCTCGGAGCGCTTGGTGGAGCGGGCAGGACTGCAGCAGATGTTCTGTTGTCTGGCTGCCTGTTCTGCAGGGGCACTGCTCTGTGTCGCCGATACGGAGTTTCGTGGTGTTTCAGGCGGTTGTGGCCTGTCCTGAGCCTGATAATGGCTACCTGCTCTCGACGAGTCAGCAGGTAGTACGGGTCTGCTCTGTTGTGGCGTGGATGCTGCTGCTTTCACTTGTTCTGCAGCTTGGCCTTAATGATGGTCCTGGATTCAGAGTAGCTGGTAGACCTGTCCATCTGCTCTTTCGTAGTGCCTTCCTTTGCCAGGGAGTCGGCAGTCTCGTTGCTGACGGAGTGAAGGTCCACGCCAGTGCTCGGCTCGTTGTGCTGTGTTGTGTTGTGCTGTGTTAATCTGTGCTGTGTTGTGCTGTACTGTGCTGTGCTGTGTTGTGCTGTGTTGTGCTGTGCTGTGTTGTGCTATACTGTGCTGTGTTGTGTTGTGCTGTTGTGTTGTGTTGTACTGTGTTGTGCTGTGCTGTGCTGTGCTGTGCTGTGTTGTGCTGTGCTGTGCTGTGTTGTGTTTTGTCGTGCTATACTGTGCTGTGTTGTGTTGTGTTGTGCTGTGTTAATCTGTGCTGTGCTTTATTGTGCTGTGCTGTGCTGTGCTGTGCTGTGTTGTGTTTTGTCGTGCTATACTGTGCGGTGTTGTGTTGTGCTGTGTTAATCCGTGCTGTGCTTTATTGTGCTGTGTTGTGCTGTGCTGTGCTGTGCTGTGCTGTGCTTTGCTGTGCTGTGCTGTGTTGTGTTTTGTTGTGCTATACTGTGCTGTGTTGTGTTGTGCTGTGTTGTGTTGTGCTGTGCTGTGTTGTGCTGTGCTGTGCTGTGCTGTGCTGTGCTGTAATGTGCTGTGCTGTTCTTTCATAGTGCCTTCCTTTGCCAGGGAGTCGGCAGTCTCGTTGCTGACGGAGTGAAGGTCCACGCCTCGTTGCGAACACTGCTCATTCCGTCTTGAGGGGTAACTTGTGGATATTGCCGAGGTTCGTTCAATGCTGAGGAATAATGTGAGAGGCCCGGACACCTTCCATCGCTGGATTGGGAACTTCCTCACAAGTCGTACCATGAAGGCAGTCGTGGATGGATGGGCGAGAGGCAACAGTCTCTGACTCTGGTCTCCCACAAAGTGCAGTGCTCGGATCGTTGTGTTGTGTTGTGTTGTGCTGTGCTGTGCTGTGCTATGCTGTGCTGTGCTGTGCTGTGCTGTGCTGTGCTGTGCTGTGCTGTGCTGTTCTTTCATAGTGCCTTCCTTTGCCAGGGAGTCGGCCAGTCTCGTTGCTGACGGAGTGAAGGTCACGCCTCGTTGTGAACACTGCTCAATCCGTCTTGAGGGGTAACTAGTGGATATTGCCGAGGTTCGTTCAATGCTGAGGAATAATGTGAGAGCCCGGTCCCTTCCATCGCTGGATTGGGAACTTCCTCACAGTCGTACCATGAAGGTAGTCCTGGATGGATGGGGCGAAAGGCAACA
>NC_134905.1:3170166-3172666 GCF_041734735.1 Babylonia areolata | reverse complement strand
GGGGGTGCATGCTGGGTATGTTCTTGTTTCCATAACCCACCGAAACGCTGACATGGATTTCAGGATCTTTAACGTGCGTATTTGATCTTCTGCGTGCGTACACACACGAAGGGGGTCCAGGCACTAAGCAGGTCTGCACATGTGTTGTTGACCTGGGAGATCCGGGAAAAAAAAAAAATCTCCACCAGGCGCCGCGGTTGCCGAGATTCGAACCCGGGACCCTCAGATTGAAAGTCCAACGCTTTAACCACTCGGCTATTGCGCCCCGTTCAGAAATAGAACGAAGAAGAAAGAAGTATGTGTCGGAGGACGACGACGACGATTAGGAAGTGGTGGGAATGACAGGTCGGGGTTGGGGTGTGGGGGGCGGGGACCTTGGAGGGACGGAGGGGGGGGGGGGGTATCAAAAAAAAGTCATCGTCAGCAGGCATTGTCAACACCAGCTGATGTTCTTCCATTGTCTGTGGTGTATCGATCGAACCCATCGCATCACTGACTTTCCATCGCCATCACTTTTTTTTTACCAATGGACACAGATCGTTTTCTTTTCAATCGCCAAAGACTGTGGAATAAGCTCCCCTGATAAAACCTCCGTCATTCTGATTCCCTCGCATCTTTCTGATACTAGGCGCTATCCCTAGGGGACAGTGACAGCATTTCCTCGTTGAGAAATCTTCTGTGGTTGTGGTGCAATACAATACAATACAATACAGTACAATACAGTACAATACAATACAATACAACGCAATGCAACGCAACGCAACGCAACACAACACAACACCATACCATACCATACACCACGCGACGCTAAACTACGCGACAATGCCCTGCACTATACACTACACTACACTACACTACACTACACGACGCAACGCAACACGACGCAACGCAATGCAAAACAGCACAACACAACACAGCACAGCACAGCACAGCACAGCACAACACAGCACAGCACAGCACAACACAACACAACACAGCACAGCACAGCCAAGCACAACACAACACAACACAACACAACACAACACAACACAGCACGACACAGCACAGCACAGCACAGCACACACAGCACAACACAACACAACACAGCACGACACCGCACAACACAGCACAACACAACACAGCACAATACAACACAGCACAACACAGCACAGCACAGCACAGCACACACAGCACAACACAACACAACACAGCACGACACCGCACAACACAACACAACACAGCACAACACAGCACAGCACAACACAACATAGCACGACACCGCACAACACAACACAGCACAGCACAGCACAGCACAGCACAGCACAACACAGCACAGCACACACAGCACAACACAACACAGCACAATACAACACAGCACGACACAGCATAGCCAGCACAACACAACACAGCACAATACAACACAGCACAACACAGCACAGCACAGCACAGCACAACACAACACAGCACAACACAGCACTACACAACACAGCACGACACAGCATAGCCAAGCACAACACAACACAGCACAATACAACACAACACAACACAGCACAGCACAGCACAGCACAGCACAACACAAAACAGCACAGCACAGTACAGCACAGCACAGCACAGCACGACACCGCACAGTACAGCACAGCACAGCACAGCACAGCACAGCACAGCACGACACCGCACAGCACAGCATAGCACAGCACAGCACAACACAACACAACCAAACACAGCACAGCACAACACAAAACAGCACAGCACAGTACAGCACAGCACAGCACAGCACAGCACAGCACGACACCGCACAGTACAGCACAGCACAGCACAGCACAACACCGCACGACACCGCACGACACAGCACAGCACAGCGCAACACAAAACAGCACAGCACAGCACAGCACGACACAGCACGACACAGCACAGCACAGCACAACACAACACAACACAACACAACACGGCACAGCACAGCACAGCACAGCACAGCAGAACACAACACAACACAACACAACACGGCACAGCACAGCACAGCACAGCACAGCACAGCACAGCAGAACACAACACGGCACAACACAACACAACACGGCACAGCACAGCACAGCACAGCACAGCACAAAACAGCACAGCACAGCACGACACCGCACAGCACAGCACAGCACAGCACGACACAGCACGACACCGCACAGCACAGCACAGCACAGCACAGCACAGCACAGCACGACACAGCACGACACAGCACAGCACAGCACAACACAACACAACACAACACAACACGGCACAGCACAGCACAGCACAGCACAGCACAGCACAGCACAGCACGACACAACACAGCACAGCACGACACCGCACAGCACAACACAACACAACATAGCACGACACCGCACAACACAGCACAACACAGCACAGCACAGCACAGCACGACACCGCACAGCACAGCATAGCACAACACAGCACAGCACAACACAACACAACACAACATACCACGACACCGCACAACACAGCACAACACAACACAGCACAGCACAGCACGACA
>NC_134905.1:3125166-3140166 GCF_041734735.1 Babylonia areolata | reverse complement strand
GACATTCAGGTCCTAGTCTTAATGTTCACAATTGATTGATTAACATTCAGAATAACTACATCGCTAAAATGAGCAATTCTGGCAGTTTAATGTCCGTTTTGTCTTCAAATATCTGTGTCGATATGGAGTATTTTGTGTCGGTAATTGTTTTAGCATTCAGGATCTTCATTTACGTGGTCGTATTTGTAGAAATTTGCCGTTTAGTTTTGGAAGAATGTTGAGTAAGCTTTCCAGCTCTGCTTTTGTCAAGAAAGGTGTGAAGACCATGTTGAATTAATGTCAATGATCCATTCATTTTATTCAGAATGGTGTTCAGTGTGTTCGTGGGCCGTGATCAATGTATTCACTCTAATGTTCGGTGTGTTTGTGAATCAGTGTGGTTCATTTGAATGGGTGTGTGGGAGGGGGAGTTGTGTGTGTGTGTGTGTGTGTGTGTGTGTGTGTGTGTGTGTGTGTGTGTGTGTTTGAAACCTCTCTGACTGGAAAGCACACTCACATATGCAATTATTGTTCTCATTGTCGTCTTTATCATCATCTTGATTTTAATTTGCATTGTATGTGATATCTCACACACACACACACATACACACACACATATTATATATATATATATATATATATATATATATATATATATATATGTATATATAATATGAGTGTGTGTGTACGTACACGCATATAGTACACACACACACACACACACACACACACATATATATATATATATATACATACATACATAGAGAGAGACAGACAGACAGACAGACAGACACACACACACACACACACACACACACACACACACACACACACACACACACACACACACACACACACACACGACACACACACAATTGGAGCTGTTGTAACTGAAAAGCGCTTTGAGCCAAATTATTTCAATAGGCTCTATATAGATTTTTTTTCTTTTTATTATGATGATGATTATCACACACACACACACACACACACACACACACACACACACACACACACACAACACACGAGCTTGTACACTCACTATAGTCACCAAGTCCATGAAAAAAATCCAGGGGGGGGGGGGGGGAGTGGGAGGGGTGGACTGTTCTCGAGAAGACACCGGAAATGGGAAATGTGGACATGACAAGACCCCAGCGAAACCATTGTGCTTGTCGTCACAGTGTCACAGTGTGGGCGTGACAGCCAATCACGTGCCCCGACTATCTGGAATAGAACTGGATTATAGTATCTTCAGTTACACCCCCTACCCTCTCGGCCAAAAGGGTTTTAGGACAGTCGGCATTTGGGGGGGGGGGGGATGGTTCCTCAAAAGGCCAACTAGCCCCCCGCCCCCCCTCCTCCCCCAAAGGTTGCAGCACCAATAAACAATCTTGCCTCCAAGATTGAAAGTCATGATGGAGTCTCCCGTCGGTCCGACGGATGAGTAGGCAGGCAGGCTTACCTGTCGGTGTGTGTCCTCATATGCTTGCAGGGTCTTCCACGTTCACGGTGGCCTTCCTTCAGCTGGCCATACAAAAGCATCTTTGGGATGGATCCTGCTGTCTGTCATGCGGACAACGTGTCCTGTCCAGCGTAGCTGGCACTGGATCAGCAGGCTTTCAATGCTGGGCAGGCCGCTCCTCTCTAGGACCTGGAGGTTGGAGACCCGGTCTTGCCACTAGAGAGTCATAGTCCTTCATAAACGACTGAATTATAAATGACTTCCCATTGCAATGGAGAAACCACTGGTCATGCTTCTGCGTCTTTTTTTGCTGTTGCCCCAGCTATGAGCTTTTGGCATTCTGTGATATTATAAGCCGAGTGTTGGGATTGTCATACATACAGTGTGAACAACAATCTCGACTGTTAAGTCACGTGTGTCCTGCACAGGAACCTTAGACGCATGGGGAGTTTATTTGCCTCTCTCTCTCTCTCTCTCTCTCTCTCTCTCTCTGTGTGTGTGTGTCTCCCTCCCTCTCTCTCTCTCTCTTCCATTCTTTCCCTCTCTCTCTCCCTCTCTCTCTCCCTCTCTCCCCTCTCTCTTCCTATCTTTCCCTCTCTCTTTCTATGTCTCCCTTCCCCCCTCTCTCTCCCCCTTCCTCTCTCTCTCTCTCTTCCTTTCTTTCCCTCTCTATCTTTGTCTCCCTCCCTCCCTCCTCTCCCTCTCTCTCTCTCTCTTTTCTTTCTCCATCTGTCTCCCTCCCTTCCTCTCTCTCTCTCTCTTCCTTTCTTTCCCTCTCTATCTCTATGTCTCCCTCCCCCCTGTCTCTCTCTCTCTCTCTCTCTCTCCTTTCTCCCTCTCTCTCTGTCTCCCTCCCTCCCTCACTCCCTTCCTCTCTCTCTTTTTCTCTCTCTTCCTTTCTTTCACTCTCTCTTTCTATGTCTCCCTCTCACCCCCTCCTCTCTCTCTCTCTCTTCCTTTCTTTCCCTATCTCTATGTCTCCCTCCCTCCCCCCCTCTCTCTCTCTCTCTTTCTCTCTCTGAACCAGATGCATCTTTCAATGAGCTCGTTGGTATGGCCATTGTCACTGATCATGAGCATAAAGCCAAATGTGTTGCATTTGTGTGTTTGTTTGTTTTTTGTGCGTTTGTTTGTTTGTTTTTGTTTGCTTATTGTTGTTGTTTTTCGATCAGGTACATGGAAATGATCATTCTTAACTTTTGTAGGGTGCGATATTGTATTGTGTTGTATTGTATTGTATTGCGTTGAATTGTATTACTCTTTTTGTCACAACTGATTTCCCTGTGTGAAATTCATACTGCTCTCCTCTGGGAGAGCCCGTCGATACATTGAGAGCGCCAACCATTTTTGTTTATTTTTGTCTTGTCCTGTCCTGTCCTGTCCTGTCCTGCCCTGCCCTGCCCTGCCCTGCCCTGCCCTGTCTTGTCTTGTCTTGTCTTGCCCTGCCCTGCCCTGCCCTGCCCTGCCCTGCCCTGCCCTGTCTTGTCTTGTCCTGTCCTGTCCTGTCCTGTCCTGCCCTGCCCTGCCCTGCCCTGTCCTGTCCTGTCCTGCCCTGTCTTGCCCTGCCCTGCCCTGCCCTGCCCTGTCCTGTCCTGCCCTGTCCTGCCCTGCCCTGCCCTGCCCTGCCCTGTCCTGTCCTGTCTTGTCCTGTCCTGCCCTGCCCTGCCCTGTCTTGCCCTGTCCTGTCCTGCCCTGCCCTGCCCTGTCCTGCCCTGCCCTGCCCTGCCCTGCCCTGCCCTGCCCTGTCTTGTCTTGTCCTATCTTGTCCTGTCTTGTCCTGTCCTGTCAAAGCTAAGGAACGCAGCAAAATATTTTTTTTAAACTAACAATAACCTTGATCTTAAGAACAACCAAAAAAAAAAAAAAACTAACTAAAAGGTCGATAAACTTGAGTCCATCTGTCACAAGACCAAGCTTCGTATTTTACATAAATCATTAAATGTCAGGGTCTTTTCGGACTGTGCACACACACACTTGAGACGAAACAACCCCGAGAAAGAAGAGAGAGAGGAGAGGAGGGAAATTTCCAGGTAAACATGACCTCACGACATTGCCCCATCTCCGTTCCCAGAGGATCCGTAAAAAAAAAAAAAATCTTCATATTGATATTGTACGTCGTAAGTTTAACTCTCTCCATACGAACGGCGAAAGAGACGACGTTAACAGCGTTTCACGCCAATTACCATCATCAAAATATTGCAAGCGGAAGGCTCTTTACTGAAGAGATGAATGTTGACAAAGAATACCACAATTCTGACGACGGAAGCTAAAGGTTGGGTCATTCAGACACCCTGGACATCCGAGGGGTCTGTGTAGAGGAGAAGAGAGGACTGGCCGTACTGAGTGAGTTAAGTAAATGCTCCAAACACGCAGCACACATGGATGTAAATCAGCCTATCCTCCTCCTCTGTGGGGAAGGTGTTGTCTGTCATACAGGTAATTGGGGGAGGGGTGGAGGGGTGGGGGAGCGGCGGAATGGGGGTTGTGTGTGTGTGGGGGGAGGGGGGGGGGCGTTTGGGGTATAGAGTTAGAGGATGGTACAGGCGGCGTGCGCGCGCGCACACGCACACGCACACACACGGAGGTAGAAAGAGAGAGACTTACAATCGTACTTTAGCTTGAAGTTTATATACAAGGAAAAATAAATAAACAGATAAATTAATTAATGATTGAATAGATAGATAGATGGATAGACATATAGATAGATAGATAGTAAAGAGAGAGACTTACACTCGTACTTTAGCTATAAGTTTATATACAAGAAAAATAAATAAATAGATAAATTAATTAATGATTGGATAGATAGATAGATAGATAGATAGATAGATAGATAGATAGATAAGGTTTTGGGATGGAGGTTAGAGACAGAGAGAGAGGGTGGGAGGGAGAAATCTGGCCTTGCCAAATCAATGATTTTCTGCGTGATCAGGTCGTATGTCCCTCGAACATCAGAGCATTAAGAAGACATCCCTGTCTGGCACCGTTTTGACCGAGAAATCAGCACAGGAAGCTTTATCACGAAACCACAGAATTAATATTGACCCTGAATATTCCGCTCATTTTACTCATGCCATTCACTCCGGGTTTTTTTTCAAACTGTTGGCCATCACTCATTTCTGTTTAAGGAATCAATCAATGCTTTTTTGAAGTCAACTTAATGCTGCACATAACTTTAAGTTGAAGGGATATTCTTTTCTTTTTTTAGCGGGTTGCGAAATCCGTTGTGAATCTGTAGTCTGTTGCTTTGGGAGGGAGAGAGGAAGAGTTGGGGGAGGTGGGTGGGGGGGGGAGACAGAGAAGGAGAGAGAGAAACAGACAGACAGACAGACAGAGATAGAGACAGAGAGAGACAGACAGAGATGTATACAGACACGAGAGATACGGAGAGATGGGGAAGCAAGAGAAGAGACACTGCTTGTATTTGTGCATGTGTGTGTGTGCGTGCGTGTGTCTGTGTGCGTGTGCGTGTGTCTGTGTGCGCGCGTGCATGCGCGTGCGAGCATTAACCGTGGGCGGGTGGTTGTGGAGGTGTTTACCTGTGTATGGTGAATCATTCACACGAGCTGCAAAAACGATTATATTTTTCAATCCTAAATGTTTAAAACACAAACAGGTGGGGGGGGCGGGGGGACGGGGGGGGTGGATGGGGAATGGGGAAGGGGTCAAGGGGTCTTTTATTCGGAAGGCAGGGGGGAGGGTGAGGAGAGAGAGAGAGAGAGAGAGAGAGAGAGAGACAACTTCATGCGAGTGCATCTGACGTGAAATGACAGCTCAGCGTTAGAGGGCTGTTTGGGGTACATGATTTGGTGATTAGGACAACTCAGAGAAAGGGTAAGAGAAAGAGACAGACAGAGAAAGAGACAGCGAGACAGAAAGAGACAGAGAGTGACAGACACAGAGACAGAGAGACAAGACACACAGAGACAGAGACAGAGACAGACAGACAGAGACAGAAAGCGAGTGAGTGTCCGTGAATAGATCAGCCCTATTTTAAAGTGGAGCTTTCAAATACTATCTCTGTAGCTTTTAACACTGTAGCTATGACTTTTGAATGGGTTGTGTACTAAGTGTCAACGTGGCCGAGCGGTAAATACGACAGGTCAGGAAACCGCCCCCAAACAGACAGACAGACAGACAGACAGAAACAGAGAAAGAACTCAGAATGCCGAGACCTCTAGCCCAGAACGATAGGACCGAAAATAATTATGCACAAAGGGCGAAGCTTCTTGAATGGTTTGGGGGTGTTTTTTGTTTGGTTGGTTTTTTTTTTTTTTTCGCTTCATGTTGTCTACACAGATTGTGTCGTAAGGCTAATGCTTTATGCACATATACTGCCAGTGTTTTCTTGTGTCACAAAGCTAATGCTTTGTGCACAAATACTGCCAGTGTTTTCGTGTCGTCGTAAGGCTGATGCTTTATGCACATATACTGCCAGTGTTTTCTTGTGTCACAAAGCTAATGCTTTGTGCACAAATACTGCCAGTGTTTTCGTGTCGTCGTAAGGCTAATGCTTTATGCACAAATACTGCTATAGTCTTTTCGTGTGTCGTAAGGTTGATGCTTTATGCACAAATACTGTTAGTGTTTTCGTGTGTCGCAAGGCTAATGCTTTATGCACAAATACTGCCAGTGTTTTCGTGTGTCGCAAAGCTAATGCTTTATGCACAAATACTGCTAGTGTTTTCGTGTCGTCGTAAGGCTGATGCTTTATACACAGATACTGCCTGTCTTTTCGTGTGTCACAAAGCTAATGCTTTATGCACAAATACTGCTAATTTCGTGTGTCGTGAGGCTAATCGTTATGCACAAATACTGCTGGTGTTTTCTTGTGTCGTAAGGCTAATGCTTTATGCACAAATACTGCTATTTTCGTGTGTCGAAAGGCTAATGCTTTATGCACAAATACTGCTATTTTCGTGTGTCGTGAGGCTAATCGTTATGCACAAATACTGTTATTTTCGTGTGTCGAAAGGCAAATGCTTTATGCACAAATACTATTTTCGTGTGTCGAAAGGCTAATGCTTTATGCACAAATACTGCCAGTCTTTTCGTCAGATGTTCATTCGATTTTTTTGACATTAAGAAAGTTAAACTGGAACATGGTTAAGTTGATTTTTTTTTTTATATATATATAAAGAATTGATTCTTCTCCAAGGACTTTATATCCTGAGCAAATCAAAAGAAAATGGATCTTAGAGACAAGAGACACAGAGACAGGAGAAAAAGGGTCAATGATAAATCGAGAATTCATTCACACCATTCTGTAAATAGTAGGGAAGGTGGCAGAATGGTTAAGACGCTCAGCTGCCAATACAGAGAGTCCGTGAGGGTGTGGGTTCGAATCCCCCGCTCTCGCCCTTTCTCCTAAGTTTGACTGGAAAATCAAAACTGAGCAGTCTTTGTCTTTCGGATGAGACGATAAACCGAGGTTCCTGTGTGTACAGCACGCACTTGGCGCACTGAAAAAGAACCCATGTAGTTGCATTTCTTGTGAAGAGAGAGACAGAGAGAGAGGGGATGAGAGAGAGTGTATGTGTGCGTGTGTGTGTGCGCGTGGTGTGTGTGCGTGGTGTGTGTGTGGGGGGTGGGGGGCCGGGGGGGGGGTAGATGTGCAATGCGGTTTGGCTGACAGAAATGGAGAGGCACGTAAATTTCAGTAATCTGTATATTTGTATATAGCTATTTCCATTTGGTGCCATTTAATTTATCTTTTTATTTTCTATTCATTTTATTTGTTTGTTGGTTGTGGTTGTTTTTCTTCTTCTTATGTTGGACATGTGCTGCTGCCAAAAAGAAAATCTCTGTACCAAAGTACAGACAATGAAGTTTGTGTATTGTATTGTATTGTATTGTTGTCCTCTGGCAAAATTTTATATAAAGAAATCCACTCTGATAAGTACACAAATATACAAATATGCACTCAAGGCCTGACAAGCACGTTGGGTTATCCTATTATCAGGCATCTGCGTAGCTGATGTGGTGTGGTGTAGCGTATATGGATTTGTCCGAAAGTAGTGACGCCTCCTTGTGAGAAACTGAAACTGAAACTGAGTTACGTGATGAATAAGGAAATAAATATCTTAAAGAATCATCATCATCATCATCATCATCATCATCATCCAATATGATGTTGTTTTTGTTCTCGCTCGTTATGGGCTCAAATTAGTGATTGGCAGACATTCTCTTCCGCGATGAGAAAACGAAGGAGGCCATTTTTAGATATCATACTTGTCTCCAACGGAAGGAAGGTGGGGGAAAAACGCCGAGATTATACGAACAGCAGATGTGCTCGTTAAAGTGGCATGATCTGTCTGCACGGAACTCTAAGCATCTGCTTTACGTCATAGCTCGACTCTGATTGGACATCTTTAAAACAGGCACGTGCTGGTAAAACAAAAAACAAAAACAAAAAAACAAACAAATTTTAAAAAAAAAAACAAAGAAAAAGTTTTGTTTTCAGTGTCCAGTAATGTGACACGTATTCATTCATCGTTATCATCGTCATTATTCTTTTCATCAGTACTGTCATCCATCCTCATCGTCGTCTTTGTTACTGTCGTCGCCATCATTATCATCATCATCATCATCATTATCATCATCATCATCATTATTATCATCATCATCATTATATTGGTAACTGTTATTACTTTTATTGTTGTTACTGTTGTTGTTATCATTATTGTTATTATTATTAGGCTATCTTTATCCTGTGTTTTTCTTCTTCTTCTTCTCATCATTATTATTATCATTATTATTATTACTATCATTATTATCATCATCATCATTATCAGTAGTAATAGTAGTAGTAGTAGCAGCAGCAGCAGCAACAACAGTAGAATAATTGCTGTTGTTGCAGTCGCTGGTGTTAATTTGTTTTTTTTGTTTTTTTATCGATTTAGGTCTATAGGTCTCCTCACCTCCGCACTCTACATTGGCTCCCTATTGAAGCGAGAATTAAATACAAAGTTGCGTGTCTCTGCTATTCTGCTTTCCACTCCGCAGGACCTTATCATGTTTTTGTGCTGTTTTTTTTTTACACTCCCGCAAGAAATCTCTGACTGTTACCTTTTGAAACTTCCTCATGTCAATACAAGAACCTATGGTGAACGTTCTTTCTTCTTTGCTGCTCCTCACATCTGGAACAACCTTCCTCATCATATCCGTGCATCTGATTCTGTTTCTGCTTTTCGCTCATCACTAAAAGACTCATCTTTTTAAAACCTATCTATAAGTACTCTCAGCTTCCTTGTTCTCCAAAGCCACCCATGTTAGCTCACTTTGGAGGTATGTAGAGTGGGAAAGGGAGAATGTGAGTGGGGGGAGGGGTTTTTGAGAAAGAGTGGTCTTGAATGTTTTATGTAACTTGTAATATTTTTCTTTCATGTAAAGCGCCCTGAGCTCTTAGAGAGAAAGGGCGCTATATAAATGCACAATATTATTATTATTATTATACTGCTATATCTGTGCGTTCTAATCGTGCGTTGCTCAGAGGAAAACGTGAACAGAGATAGACAGACAGAGATGTAAGGAGAAAAAAGAGGTGTAGAGAAAGACAGAGAGCAAAGAAATGGCATGAAATACAATCTGTGTGTGTGTGTGTTAAGGGTGAGCTTCATCTACAGTGATATGGATGAACTGTACAAAATACTGATGATGATGATGATTATGATGATGTTTCTTTATGAGAGATATATCATTCAATGCCATGGGAGGTGGGGGGAAGAGATTATGAGATTCAGATTGAGATGGTTTATTCATTAAAGGCCATAGCCCAATATGAACGAGGGGCGATAACAACATTAGTGTATGTCACCAGAGCTATAGCAATTAATCATGACATAATTATATCTCTTAAGTGAAAAGCTTTATATAGATATAGAGCCAAATTACGTATAAGTCCGTCATCTGTAGATGCCATCAGCAGATTAAATTGAAATGAACATGGATATATATATATAATATTTCTTTGGGATAAATTTTTCACGAAGAACACACAAAACTGGGCATTTCAAATCAAAGTGGGGAAGAGATTATGAGAGAGAGAGAGAGAGAGAGAGAGAGAGAGAGAGAGAACACTGAACACTGAGCTTTTTATAATGTCATTAGCTGAAAAGCTCTGGTGACATAGTAGGTACAAACCAGAACAAAATGGTGCAAATAGATGAAATGGAACAGAAAACAAAACAAGAAAACAAAAAACAAAACCAGAATTGAAACACCATAAACTAATAAGAGATTTGCGACACTTTGGCACATTGTCATTAGCTTAAAAGTACATGTGACAGGGGGGGTCATTTGCCTTTTTTTTCAGTCGTTCGTCTCCAAGGTTTGGACAGTACACAGAAAACAAAGTACAGATAAATCATATAAAAATGAGAGAGAGAGAGACAGAGACAGAGGATGAGAGACACAGACACGGACACGGACATTGTTTTACTGCCATTGACAATACCATCCTTTGACAATGGGGACAATGTAGTAGTAGTAGTAGTAGTAGTAGTTGGGTCTTCAGTTTAACGTCTTCCACTTTAAGTGATATTAGACGAAGAAAAAAATAAAGAGGTGGGGTTGGGGGGAGGGGTGGTAGAGGGCGGAGCGTGGTGGTGGGAACGGTATTGGGCAGAGGGTGAAGAATGATGTGGTGTGTATGTGTGTGTGCGCGTATGTGTGTGTGTGTGTGTGTGTGTGTGTGTGTGTGTGTGTGTGTGTGTGTGTGTGTGGTGGGGAAAGATACAGAGCATTGGAAAAAATAACACATTAACTCTTTCCATACGAACAGCGTTTCACCCCAATTACCATCATCAAAATATTGCAAGCGGAAGGCTCTTATACTGAAGACGTGAATGTTGACAAAGAATACCACAATTCTGACGACGGAAGCTAAAGGTTGGGTCATTCAGACACCCACTGGACATCCGAGGGGTCTGTGTAGAGGAGAAGAGAGGACTGGCCGTACTGAGTGAGTTAAAAGGGGAGACATAGGCACAATATAGAAGGAAACGCTAACGTCAAACAACTGTAACAACTATAACAAATGTCCAATTGGACTATGCAGCAAACCTTCTGCAATAGCAGATAACATCTTGAAATTGTCAAAAATACATTCGAAAGAATTGTCCGAGAAGTTTGGTAAAAAAACGATTTCAGACTCTGACATTCAAAGAGTTATGTGTTTGCTTGAAATAGATTCTCCACATGTGCATTTAACATCTCTGCTGAACTTTGGAGACAATGTATGAATAAAAGAATAACGGTGGTTAACAGAGAAATTGACACATTGCTAAGATTAAAAAGAAAATCAACGACAAACAACAACAACAACAACAAAACCATGAAATACAACATATTGTTAAGATTAAAATGGAAAATAAAATAAAAAACGCAACTATCCAATTTTCTACAAAGTCATTCAGAATTACAACCTGTGGAACTGGCATCATTTTTTCGATAACTATTAGGCTTCCGATGTTCATTTCTTTATCCGACAATCCCAAGCTAGGGCGATTAATTTCGCTTGTGATCTTATTCTTACTTCATCATCTATCAAAATCATACTGAAAAGGTTCATGTTGTTTAAGTTTCCACCGTTGAAAATAAAGTATTTCTTTCTTCTTCTTCTTCTTCTTCTTCTTCTGCGTTCGTGGGCTGCAACTCCCACGTTCACTCGCATGTACACGAGTGGGTTTTTACGTGTATGACCGTTTTTACCCCGCCATGTAGGCAGCCATACTCCGCTTTCGGGGGTAAGTATTTCTTTCGAATTTTCCTCATAATACTTACACATAAAAAAAGGAAAGGAGTTTCATCTTCAACTGAAGCACCACACATTGGACAAGGGGACCGTGTGGATGTGTCAGCAGAGAAAGAATGAAAGACGGAAAGAGAGAGAGAATGAGAGAAATAAGAGGGAATGAGAGAGAGAATGAGAGAAATAAGAGGGAGTGAGAGAGAGAATGACAGAAATAAGAGGGAATGAGAGAGAGAATGAGAGAAATAAGAGGGAACGAGAGAGAGAGAATGAGAGAAATAAGAGGGAATGAGAGAGAGAGAGAATAAGAGAAATAAGAGGGAACGAGAGAGAGAATGAGAGAAATAAGAGGGAATGAGAGAGAGAATGAGAGAAATAAGAGGGAACGAGAGAGAGAATGAGAGAAATAAGAGAGAATGAGAGAGAGAATGAGAGAAATAAGAGGGAATGAGAGAGAGGATGAGAGAAATAAGAGGGAATGAGAGAGAGAATAAGAGAAATAAGAGGGAACGAGAGAGAGAGAATGAGAGAAATAAGAGGGAATGAGAGAGAGAGAATGAGAGAAATAAGAGGGAACGAGAGAGAGAGAATAAGAGAAATAAGAGGGAATGAGAGAGAGAATGAGAGAAATAAGAGGGAATGAGAGAGAGAATGAGAGAAATAAGAGGGAATGAGAGAGAGAGAATGAGAGAAATAAGAGGGAATGAGAGAGAGAATGAGAGAAATAAGAGGGAATGAGAGAGAGAGAATGAGAGAAATAAGAGGGAATGAGAGAGAGAATGAGAGAAATAAGAGGGAATGAGAGAGAGAATGAGATAAATAAGAGGGAATGAGAGAGAGAATAAGAGAAATAAGAGGGAACGAGAGAGAGAGAATAAGAGAAATAAGAGGGAATGAGAGAGAGAATGAGAGAAATAAGAGGGAATGAGAGAGAGAATGAGAGAAATAAGAGGGAATGAGAGAGAGAATGAGAGAAATAAGAGGGAATGAGAGAGAGAATAAGAGAAATAAGAGGGAATGAGAGAGAGAATGAGAGAAATAAGAGGGAATGAGAGAGAGAATGAGAGAAATAAGAGGGAATGAGAGAGAGAATGAGAGAAATAAGAGGGAATGAGAGAGAGAGAATGAGAGAAATAAGAGGGAATGAGAGAGAGAATGAGAGAAATAAGAGGGAATGAGAGAGAGAGAATGAGAGAAATAAGAGGGAATGAGAGAGAGAATGAGAGAAATAAGAGGGAATGAGAGAGAGAATAAGAGAAATAAGAGGGAATGAGAGAGAGAATGAGAGAAATAAGAGGGAACGAGAGAGAGAGAATAAGAGAAATAAGAGGGAATGAGAGAGAGAATGAGAGAAATAAGAGGGAATGAGAGAGAGAGAATGAGAGAAATAAGAGGGAATGAGAGACAGAAAGGGGGGGGGGGAGGAGGAACTACTGAAAGACGGAGGAGGAGGAGGGGAACGAGTAAAAACGGATAAATACAGACAGACAGACAGATAGACGGACGGAGAAATAGACAGAGACAGAGAAAGAGTCATGCAGTACATCGACTACAAAAGATAGTTGACAAGCTCTGTGTGTGCGTGTGTTTGTGTGTGTGTGTGTGTGTGTGTGTGTATGTGTGTATGTGTCTCTGTATAAGTGTCTGTGGCTGTGTGGTGTGTGTGTGTGTGTGTGTATGTGTCGGTGTGTGCGTGTGAGTCCGTGTGTCTGTCTGTCTGTCTGTCTGCCTGTCTGTCTATGTGTTGTGCGTTCAGTAATTGATTAAACAACTTCCAAATTGATTAATAGAGATGTATTGTGTTGTATTATATTGTGTTGCGTTTCATTGCATTGTATTGTATTGCATTGCATTGCGTTGCATTGTATTCCATTACATTGTGTGCATTACATTGCATTGCATTGTATTGTATTGCATCGTGTTGCATTGTATAGCTTTGCATACCATTGCATTGCATTGTGTTCATTGCATTGCTTTGCATTGTATTGTATTGTATTGTATTGCATCGTGTTGCATTGTATAGCATTGCATACCCTTGCATTGCATTGTGCTGCGTTGCGTTGCTTTGCATTGCATTGCATTGCATTGTACTCACTGTGGCACTTCAAAAAACAAGCCGAACGCCACACGCGGCCCCAGCAGCAGCAAACAGGCGGTGGTGGCACACAGGTTAACAACACCCCACATCCTCACGGTGTGTGTGGCTTGCTGGCAGGGTACCGAAAACTGAACACTGAAACAAACAAACAAACAAGAGAGGCAAGGCCTTCAAGACTCACTTGTGATAAATTAAGTCCCCTAGCATTAATTACAGAGTAATTTCCCTTTTTTTTTACTATTGCACCAAAATGTTTGCAAAATAAATCAAACTTCCATGCTTAGCAAAAGAAGTTCCTGTTTGAACAAAAAAATGATAATAATGACTCCTCTTGTTGTTGGGTCAGAATAAGAGGTCAAAGTGCCAAGTTTAGAGAATACAAAAATATAAATATAACAGTAAATGTAGTTTGCATATAATTAGGCTTCTTTTTTATTTATTTTTTTTGTGCCCATCCCAGAGGTGCAATATTGTTTTAAACAAGATGACTGGAAAGAACTGAATTTTTCCTATTTTTATGCCAAATTTGGTGTCAACTGACAAAGTATTTGCAGAGAAAATGTCAATGTTAAAGTTTACCACGGACACACAGACACACGGACACACACACACACACACACACACACAGAGAGAGACAACCGAACACCGGGTTAAAATAGACTCACTTTGTTTACACAAGTGAGTCAAAAATGAAAAGAAAATCATCATCAATATACATGAGACGATCTCTCTCTCTCTCTCTCTCTCTCTGCCCCACAACGAAAGAAAGAAGAATGAGGAGGAGGGGGAGGGGAAGAGGAGAAGTAGAAAAAGGAGGAGAAGGAGGGTAGAACAAGAAGGGGGGGGGGAGAAGAAGGTGGTAGAGTAGGAGGAGGGGGAAGAAGGAGGAGAAGAAGAAGGTGAAGAAGAAAGGAGGAGGAGGAGGAGGAGAAATAAGAAGAGGAGGAAGAGAAAGGAGAAGGAGGAGGAGAAAGAAGAGGAGGAGGAGAAAGAAGGAGGAGAAAGAAGGAGGAGGAGGAAAAAGGAGGAGGAGAAAGAAGAGGAGGAAGAGAAAGGAGAAGGAGGATGAGAAAGAAGGAGAAGGAGGAGGAGAAAGAAGAAGGAGGAGGAGAAAGAAGGAGGAGGAGGAGGAGAAAGAAGAAGAGGAGGAAGAGAAAGGAGGAGGAGAAAGAAGAGGAGGAGGAGGAGGAGAAAGGAGAAGGAGGAGAAAGAAGGAGAAAGAAGGAGGAGGAGGGAAAAGGACGACGAGAAAGAAGAAGGAGGAGGAGAAAGAAGAAGAGGAGGAAGAGAAAGGAGAAGGAGGAGGAGAAAGAAGAGGAGGAGGAGGAGAAAGGAGGAGGAGAAAGAAGAAATAGAAGAAGAACAACAACAACAACAATAACAGCAACAACAGAAGTAGTTTTGATTTCAGCAGGTTTAGTAGCCTGACAAAGCGCGTTGGGTTATGCTGCTGGTCAGGCATCTGCTTGGCAGATGTGGTGTAGCGTATATGGATTTGTCCGAACGCAGTGACGCCTCCTTGAGCTACTGAAACAAACTGAAACTAGTAGGAAGATGAGAAGGAGGAGGAGAAGGAGGAATAGAGAGAGGAAGAAATGGTGGAACAGAAAAGAAGAAGATGACGATGATGAAGACGAGGAGAAGCCGAAAGAGGACGATGATGACGACGACGACGACGACGACGACGATGATGATGATGATGGCAATAAGCACGCA
>NC_134905.1:3115166-3120166 GCF_041734735.1 Babylonia areolata | reverse complement strand
AGCAATTTTTTTTTTAAACGCAGACAAGTACTGACTATACTGCGGAGGAAGTGGGGCTGGATCAGCCAGTGTCTAGCATCACACTGACGCCAAGCCCTGACCTGGAACCCGCAGGGAAAGAGGAAGAGAGGCCGGCCTCGCAACAGCAGCTGGAGGCGAGACACCGAGGCAGAGCTGAAGCAGCAAGGGACCAACTGGACTGGAATGGCCAGAACAGCCCAGAACAGAGTGCGATGGCGAGGGGTCGTCGATGGCCTATGCTCCACCAGAAGCGATGGGCAAAATGATGAATGAAGTACTGACTATGTTACGAATCAACGCCCACGACTTGCAGCACGAACAGGGAAGGTATAAAATAAAATAAATAAAATGCACCGAAAGAGCAAAGACTGTCCTGCATTTGAGAGTTTAGAAAAAGGAGATTCATCTTTCAAACAATTGTGCCAAATACAATACTTACATAAACAGTAACCGATAAAATGTCGTCCAAACGCTAAGCCCAGCGAATTGATCTTACTGAAAGAATTACAGCCATGGTTGGCGAAATTTGTCTATGAATTTTTAATCTTTTCATAACATGTTTATGTTTAATTGTGTTGTATAAACCTTAAGTTTTTATGGCAATGAAATATTCTATTCTGTTCTATTCTATTCTATTCTATTCTATTCTCCCCGAGCATAGGTAAGGAGAAGAGACTCCTGCAGCAATGCAGGGTCTCCTCTTGTCTGTAACCTCCTGGCTATTTAAAATCAAAACTGAGATGACTACGAAAGACATGGAAAATCAATAAATGTATCACATTTTTCCCCCTTCTTTCTCTTCTAGATTTAATTAAGCAAACACGTTCAAACAATTTCAAACAGAGTGCAATGAACTCAAAATTAGAAGTAATCACTACACACACACACACACACACACACACACACACACACACACACACACAGAAAGACACACACACACACACACACACACACACACACACACACACACACACACACACACACAAACACACACACACATACACACACACAAACGGAGAGAGAGAGAGAGAGAAAGAGAAAGAGACACACACACACACACACACACACACACACACACACAAAGAGAGAGAGAGAGAGACACACACACACACACACACACACACACACACACACACACACACACACACACACACACACACACACACACACACAGAAAGAGAGAGAGAGAGACACACACACACACACACACACACACACACATACAGAAAGACACACACAGACACACACACAGACACACACACACACACACACACACACACACATACACACACACACACACACACACAGAAAGAGAGAGAGAGAGAGAGAGACACACACACACACACACACACACACATACACACACACATACAGAAAGACACACACACACACACACACACACACACACACACACACACACACACACACACACACACACACACACACACACACACACACACACACACACACACACACACACTTTTTTCTCTCTTTTTTTGCATTATGAGTTCCGCTTACGCTCACCTTTTTTTCTTTTTTTAAACAGTATTAGATAAGGGATTATTGGTATGAAAATCAACGGGCGCAATAGCCGAGTGGTTAAAGCGTTGGACTGTCAATCTGAGGGTCCCGGGTTCGAATCACGGTGACGGCGCCTGGTGGGTAAAGGGTGGAGATTTTTACGATCTCCCAGGTCAACATATGTGCAGACCTGCTTAGTGCCTGAACCCCCTTCGTGTGTATATGCAAGCAGAAGATCAAAATACGCACGTTAAAGATCCTGTAATCCATGTCAGCGTTCGATGGGTTATGGAAACAAGAACATACCCAGCATGCACACCCCCGAAAACGGAGTATGGCTACCTACATGGCGGGGTTAAAAACGGTCATACACGTAAAAGCCCACTCGTGTGCATACGAGTGAACGCCGCAGAAGAAGAAGAAGAAGGTATGAAAACTACACGATGTCCACGATGAATGATTAAGGTAATCAAATTCACGTACGAAAATGTCCGGGGGGTTCGTTTACGTTGGGGGTAGGCATACCAAAAGGCTGCACTCTACACAACGCTTGCTTTGAAACTGTATTCCGGCGTCAACCAGGCCCGACATATACTGACACCTGTGTGGTTAGTCACGAGCTGAAATTTGAGGAGCAACACCTCCAACGATTGTGTCCGTGAAGTGGAATGACTGGCAAATCTTGACGTGTTCACACACAGTGATAATTGTTATCGGAATCAGAGAGTAATTGTTCACATCAGGATGTTGCGTGAAAAAAAAATTTGAGAAGAAAGAGGAGAATGGTTAAGATAATGAAGGATACGATTGTGTGTGTGTGTGTGTGTGTGTGTGTGTGTGTGTGTTTATGTGTACATGTGCATATGTATGTGTTTATAAATGTGTAAGTATGCGTGTGTGTGTGTCTGTCTGTCTCTGTGTCTGTCTCTGTGTGTGTGTGTGTGTGTGTGTGTGTGTGTGTGTGTGTGTGTGTGTGTGTACATGTATGTGTTTATATGTGTGCATGTGTATATATGTATGTGTTTATGTATGTGTAAGTATGTATGTTTTTCTGTGTGTGTGTGTGTGTGTGTGTGTGTGTGTGTGTGTTTATGCATGTGTGTCAGTTGTATTGTATGTGTCTGTGTGTGCGTTTCTGTATGAATGTGTTGGTGTTTTTATGTGTGTATGTGTGTGTTTATAAATGTGTAAGTGTGCGTGTGCGTGTGTGTGTGTAGTATAGTGTGTGAGTGTGTGTGTATGTGAGTGTGTGTGTATGTGATTGTGCGTATGAGTGTGAGAGTGTGTGTTTGTGAGTGCGAACATGTATGTGTCTGTATATATGCATGTATATGTATGTGTGTGTGTGTGTGTGTGTCTGTGTGTGTGTGTGTGTGTGTGTGTGTATGCGTGTTTATGCCAGTGTATGCGTATGTGTCTGTGTGTGCGTGTGTTTTTATGAGTACATGTGTATATGTATGTGTTTATAAATGTGTAAGTGTGCGTGTGTCTGATGTCTGTCTGTCTCCGTGTGTATAGTATAGAGTGTGTGTGTGTGTGTGCGCGCGCGCGCGCGCGGATGCAGAAGTGTGGGGTAGAGACGGCAAGAGATAGGCGGCCAATTAGCACTGTGTCCTACACGAGAAATGGGCCAGCCCCAGAAACTAAAGATGTTTATTGCGTGAGGCAAGGTGTGTGTTGTGATGTGATAGTGTCTTGTTTATATACCAGCTGGTATACGATCTTTTTAACCCGGGACATCAGTTGTGTGTGTGTGTGTCTGTCTGTCTGTCTATGTCTATGCGTGTATGTGTGTGTGTGTGTGTGTGTGTTGTGTCTGTGTGTGTGACATTCTATGTCTACGCGCGTGTGTGTGAGTGTCTGTCTATGTCTATACGTGTATGTGTGTGTCTGTCTATGTCTATACGAATGTGTGTGTGTGTGTGTGTGTGTGTGTGTGAAAAACAGATTTTACTCTTAGACTTACTCCAAACAAATATGACATCATTAGAAAAACGGATTTTTTGTGAGATATTACAGTATACAATTATGACATCAATCAAAAAAAACAAAAACAAAAAAAAACTTTTTTTCTTTCTTTTTTAAATCTCACATAGGCTCTCTCCTTACACAACTATGACATTTATTTTTTTTAAATTAATACAAATTTTACGCAGGGTCTTACGTTAAAGAGATTAGAAAAAAAGATTAACAGATTTTTTAATTAAGGGTCTCCCCTCAAACAACCATGACATCAACAGAAAAGCAGATCTTAGGGTCTTACATCAAAGAGTTATGACTTTTTTTGTCTGTCTTCTTTTTTTCTTTTCTTTTTTTTAAGATGAAGAAGAAAGATCTTGGGAATCGAAATCAAAGAATAATGAGACTGGGAGATTAAAGGATTAATAAACAATAAAGAGTGGTAACTCTCTCCATGAACAAGGGACATAATTTTAAGTTTTAATGCCGTTTATGCAAAGGAAGAGATGGGAGGACAACATCCGAGAGTGGACAGGCATGGAGCTGAGAGACACCCTGAGAGCGGCCGAGAGACGCGAGGACTGGAGAAAGGTGGTTGACAAAGCTTCGAAAGCGCCCCAAAGGAATCGGAATCTGAGGGATCGGTGACGGTGACGTGATGCAACCAATTCAACTTTTTTTTCTTTCTCCCCCCACCCCCACCCCCACCCACCCCTCTCCCCACTCTCCCATTCAAGACTGGCATTGCCTTTTTTTGTTTTAATTATTATTGCGTATGGTCGTAAATCAGCTGCGACGTCATTAGAAAACAGATTTTACGTAGGGTCCTACCTCAAACAACTATGACGTCAACAGGGGAAAAAAACCAACACAGATTTTACATACATCAGTGGGGCAGTTTGATACCCCCCCCCCCCCCCCAAAAAAAAAATGATCAAGGAGAAATCTTCAAGCTGACTGCATTGCAAGTTGCAGAGGAAAGGTTGCTAAGAATTAATGAAACTGAAGCTGTGAAAATGCTTCCAGCGTATTTTTCTGTTTCATTGTTGGTGTTGTTGTTGTTGTTGTTGTTTGCTATTTATTATAGGATGGATCTTTTCGACTTCGTTTGTGCTACGTGTATGTGTTTCTTTTGTTGTGTGTTTCGGTGTGTGCGTTTTATACCGTTTGTCTGTTTTCCTTTTGTACATATACAGACATACAGATACATAGACACAGACACACACAGACATGCACATTTCTCTTTCTCTCACTCTGTCTGTCTGTCTCTTTTCCTCTCTCTCTCTCTCTCCCTCTCTCTTCTCTCTTTTAGCTCTCTCTCTCTCATCTCTCTCTCTCTCTCTCTTTCTCCCTCTTTCTCTCTCTGTCTGTCTGTCTCTTTTCCTCTCTCTCTCTCCCTCTCTCTTATCTCTGTCTCTCTCTCTCTCTCCCTCTCTGTGTCTGTCTCTCTGTCTGTCTCTCTCTCTCTCTCCGTTCCCTCTCTTATTCCCACACTTTCT
>NC_134905.1:3075166-3110166 GCF_041734735.1 Babylonia areolata | reverse complement strand
GCCGAATTACCATCACACCTGATCACACACACACACACACACACACACACACACACACACACACACACACACACACACACGTACGCAGGCACGCACGCACGCACGCACACACACACACACACACACACACACACATACACACGCACGCACGCACGCACGCACACACACACACACACACACACAGATGGAGGCAAAAACCCTTGCCTGATTTACGCGGTGCAATGTTTGAGAGTTGGAAACCGAATTACGTGCGCTTTGTTTTTCTTTCTTTTTTTTTTTCTTTCTTCCCCCCCCCCCCCCCCTCCCCCCCCCTCCCCCCCCCCCCCCCCCCAGTGCGTTTCGGTAAGCCCACTGATTGGCTTAGACGACAGCCACGTGACTGACACGAGGTTCTTTGTGTTAGACAGTGGGTCAGGCTATTTTTAGAGCCTTTGTAAAGCTCTTGTCTTTGAAAGTCGTTAACTTGGTCTTGGTTCTAAAAGCTGACGTTGATGTATCGCTCTCATGTTTGTTTGTCTTTGGGGAAGAAAAAGAAAGAAAGAAAGGAAAGAAAAGAAAGGATGACTGGATGAATGAATGTAAAACAGAAGAAAGAGAGAATGAATGAATGAATTAATTAATTAATTAATATCAAACAGAAGAAAGAGATAAAGAATGAATGAATCGAAAACAGAAGAAAGAAAGAAAGAAAGGATGACTGGACGAATGAATGTAAGACAGAAGAAAGAATGAAAGAATAAATAAATTAATTAATTAATATCAAACAGAAGAAAGAGAGAAAGAATGAATGAATCGAAGACAGAAGAAAGAAAGAAAGAAAGAAAGAAAGAAAAGCGTAAAGAAACATTTGCTAAACATGAAAAAAAAAAATTACAAAAGGAAAGAAAGGAAGGAAGGGAGAAAAAGAAATGAGAAAAAGACAACAACAAAAAAACAAAGAAAGAAATAATGAAAGAAAAAAGATAGAAAGAAAGACAGACAGACGGGTGAACAGAAAGAGAGAAGAGGATAGGAAGAAGATAAAGAAAGAAAGAAAAAAAGAAATAAAGAAATGATTAATCCAGATAGCGGAAACGACGATATAACAAATAGTAATAATGATAATAATAATGATAATAATAATAATAATAATAATAATAATGATGATGATGACGATAACAACAACAATAACAATAATAATAATGATAATAATAATGATGATGATGATAATAATAATAATAATAATGATAATAATAATAATAATAATAATAATAATAATAATAATAATAATAATAATAATAATAATAATAATAATAATAATAATAATGATAATAAAAGAACGAAAGAAAGAAACAAATATTTAAAAACAAAAGGAAAGAAGAAAGAAGAAAACATTGAATCCCGCCCCCCCCCCCCCCCCCCCCCCCACCCCCTCTCTCTCTCTCTCTCTCTCTCTCTCTCTGCGAATATGCGTGTGTTGTATGCATGCGTGCGTAAGAAACAGAGAGAAAAACAAAGACTGATATTCAGACAGAGACAGAGACTGACATACAGACAGACCGACAGAGAATGACATATAGACAGAGACTTATAAACAGACAGACAAGACAAAGAAACATTTGGGTGTGGTCAAGCAAAGCTGCTTGGGAGAGGAGAAGGGAATTAACTGATGAATTTACCTGCACTCTGACAGGAATACAGTAGTTGTCTTTCCTCTCCATTGCGGCGATCGTTGGTTTTTTTTTGTTTTTTGTGGGGTTTTTTGACTCACTTGTGTAAACAAAGTGAGTCTATGTTTTAACCCGGTGTTCGGTTGTCTGTGTGTGTGTGTGTGTCCGTGTGTCTGTGACTGTGTGTCCGTGGTAAAGTTTAACATTGACATTTTCTCTGCAAATACTTTGTCAGTTGACACCAAATTTGGCATAAAAATAGGAAAAATTCAGTTCTTTCCAGTCATCTTGTTTAAAACAATATTGCACCTCTGGGATGGGCACAAAAAAATATATAAAAACAGCCTAATTATATGCAAACTGCATTTACTGTTATATTTATATTTTTTGTATTCTCTAAACTTGGCACTTTGATCTGATATTCTGACTCAACAACAAGAGCAGTCATTATTATCATTTTTTGTTCAAACAGGAACTTCTTTTGCTAAGCATGGAAGTTTATTTATTTTGCAAACGTTTTGGTGCAGATAGTAAAAAAGGAAAATTATTCTGTAATTAATGCTTGGGGACTTAATTCGCTTTAAACTGATCTTTCTCATCTTAAACATTACATTTTGAAATTATACTCATACATAAAAAGCTTGGATTTTTTTTTAAAAAGTGTATCACAAGTGAGTCTTGAAGGCCTTGCCTCTCTTGTTCTCTTTGTGTTTTCATGTTGTTGCTATTGTTGTTGTTGTAGTCCGATTAACGCTTTTATTTTTGGTGGAAAATTTACTTGTCTGCTCGGTGGCGTCAATTTGATCAACGTTAATCAAAGCTTTGCGCGGCTTGGACAACGTTTGTTTGTTGATGAAGTAAATTTAATAACGCATCGAGCCTGTATTATTCGTTAATATTTTTGTAGAGAGTGCGGAAGTAGGATTGATTTATGGCGCTTCATATCCTGCCCTTGCCAACTCACTCAGTACGGCCAGTCCTCTCTTCTCCTCTACACAGACCCCTCGGATGTCCAGTGGGTGTCTCAGTGACCCAACCTTTAGCTTCCGTCGTCAGAATTGTGGTATTCTTTGTCAACATTCACCTCTTCCGTATAAGAGCCTTCTGCTTGCAATATTTTGATGGTGGTAATTGGGGTGAAACGCTGTTAACGTCTTCTCTTTCGCCGTTCGTATGGAGAGAGTTAACTGACAGATTGACATAAGCTAACAGTTGGGCCAACAGCAAAGTGAGAGCTGTATGATCAACGGTTTCTCCAACTGAACGTAATGGCAAGTCATTTTCAGCTTAGTCTTTTTTTGTGAAGGACTGTGACTCTGAAATTAGGTGGCAAGATTGCACTGGCTCTTAATTAATGCTGCAGCCTTTGGGGGGCTAGCTGGCCTTTGGAGACCATCACAACGCCAACTGTCCTTAAAATAAATAAATAAATAAAAATCTTTTTAAACCCTTGGCCGAGAGAGAGGGGGTGTAACTTGGGCAAGACACTCTCTACGATAATCAAATTCTAGTCAAGTCCAAATAGTCAGGACAACAGTTGCCACCTCTGAACTGTTCTGATATCAGGTCATGCATGTACGTATTAAGCCTTTTAAAAAAATAATTAAGAAATTTAAAAAATATACAAAAAGCCTGATAGCCGGTTCATTTAGCCTACATTTCAAAAGGAGTTAGGAATAAACTTCGTTGTGACATGTCCATCCACACAGTATAAAACTCCTGTATATGTGGTAAAATTGACTTCTTCTTCTGCGTTCACTCGTATGCACACGAGTGGGCTTTTACGTGTATGACCGTTTTTACCCCGCCATGCAGGCAGCCATACTCCGTTTTCGGGAGTGTGCATGCTGGGTATGTTCTTGTTTCCATAACCCACCGAACGCTGACATGGATTACAGGATCTTTAACGTACGTATTTGATCTTCTGCTTGCATATACACACGAAGGGGGTTCAGGCACTAGCAGGTCTGCACATATGTTGACCTGGGAGATCGGAAAAATCTCCACCCTTTACCCACCAGGCGCCGTCACTGTGATTCGAACCCGGGACCCTCAGATTGAAAGTCCAACGCTTTAACCACTTGGCTATTGCGCCCGTCGGTAAAATTGACAATGTGTGTAGACATGTGTATGTGTATAATTAGACCCAAATAAAATCATAGACGAAATCAGGAACAACGACATTGAGAATGAGGAACAGAAGCTTAACATGTGTGGGGTTGTTGTTTTTTTGTGTGTGTGATAAAATTTGTGCAAATCAGCGGTACGGTCATCTTGGTTTACCCTCCTTCTCCTCCTATATTTTCAATTTAATTAGATTTGGAACATCTAAGGGTTTCTTTCTTTCTTTCTTTCTTCCTTCTTCTTTCTTTCTTTCTTTCTTTTTTTCTCTCTCTCTATTTCGTCGTGCGATTGCACGCACCGAGGATGTGAACCTGTTTTGTTTTTTTTGTTGCTGGGTTTTTGTTGTTGTTTTTTTCCTCTCTTTTATTTATTGTGTTTCCATGTGCCCAAATAGGGTTTTCGGATTCAAATGATTTTGAACTTTAAACTTTGAGTTCTTCTTTCTTTCTTTCCATCTCCTTCTTCTTCTCCTTCTTATTCTTCTTCTTCTTTATTTTTTTTTTCTTTTTTGTCGTCGTTGTTGTTTTGTTTCGCATATCTCACTTAAACTGTAGACTTTGAAACAGAAAGGAGAAGTCATGAACTGCAATAATAATAATAATGATGATAATAATAATAATATAATCAAACAATCAATCTTCTTCTTCTTCTGCGTTCACTCGTATGCACACGAGTAGGCTTTTACGTGTATGACCGTTTTTACCCCGCCATGTAGGCAGCCATACTCCGTTTTCGGGGGTAAACAATCAATCAATCAATTAATAAAAGAAAAAAAGGGGGTGGCAATTTGGATTGTTTCTGTATTTATAGTTTCCGAAAGACTAGCAACCAGACCACCGCTCTCACGGTCTAGCAGAGGGGAGAGTAAATATATATATATATATATATATATATATATATATATATATAATATATATAAAATTAAAAAGAATATCTGTCTTGTGGAAGACTCAAACCCGTGTTTGTGGGCACAAGAACAGCCGGTGCTGTCCACATGCGTCAAAATGCAATGATGTCATCAAATATGACGTAAGACGACGGATAACAACTTCAAGTTGGATGTTGCTCACTTCCACTAAGGTAAACGGACAAGTGTGTGTGTGTGCGTGTGTGTGCGGAGAGAGTGTTTGAAAGTTGGAAAGGAAATAGGTAAAAAGAGGATAATTATCATATTATATCATATCATGAAAATATCATATAACATCATATCAATAATGTCAAGGCTTTTAGGCCTTATCCGACTTTTGCCTGATCTTAAATTTTTTTCTTTGACTGTTTTCGTGTTTATACGAGTGCTTAATTGAGTGCACAGTTACCAATGGCATCCTTCCAATGGAGAAATTAAATTTGGAAGCCATGATTCTTCCAGCGTGTATTTAATGATTTCTTTAAATTGTTAAGTGTTCCTCCAGTGACAATGTGACTGGTCAAATTGTTCCACAAGTTAACAACCCTGTCAGCTTAAAAAAAAAAAAAAAAAAAAAAAAGTGTGAAGAAAGGTTTGATTTGGTGAATGTTTTTTGTCAGTTTTAATGGGTGTCCCCCTGGTGTGAGTACTGTCATCAGGGTAAAAAGAATTTGTGTTATGCTCTTTTCATACAAAATTTTATATGTCTCAGTCATATCATCCCTTAACCTGTGATATTCAACGCTCGAATCATGTTCATTTGTATGTAGAATTAGCCGATGTTTTTTTTTTTTGGTGTGTGTGTTTTTTTGTGTTTTTTTTTGGTTTGTTTTTTTATGACAGCAGTGGTACCTTGCAGAGTGAGTGGTGATGGGTCCGTTGCTGTCGTCTGTTTTGTCTCCCATTTAAGTGCTCCGCATCTTCCAAGAATCTCGTTTCTGATTGGTCCATATTCTTTAAACCGCAACGAGGCTTATAGCAGACGCCTTACTCTGCATTATGATTATATATATTTTTACCAACGGTTTCACGTATCTTAATTAATTGCTGTTTACGTTATATTTGGGCGAAAAATACCAATGCTGTTACTTATTATCCTGCATTCCTTAAATGGGTTCAAAGGTTTAAATTTTTTTAAAAAGGTGCAGATTTTAGGACACTTGCGACAGTTAACTCAGTGAATTATTTTGCACCGGAACCAACATCATATTCAAAACAACAACAAAAACCTTTTGTCTTGTCACTGCAAACCATAATCAGCATATCGTTAAACGGTTTATAGCTTTTAGCAGCTTCTGTTGTTGTGTTTCCCCAAAATCCACTCAATGGGAAAAAGTATGTCAAAGTTAACTCCCTTCTTCTTCTTTTTTTTTTTCTTTTTTTTTAAATAAATGTAACAGCCAAACATCTCGATGTCAAAGATTAAATTACGCATAGACTCGTTCTGGCGATAACAGCTTTTACAGCTCCCCCCCTCCCCCCCCCCCCTCCCCCCACGGCCCCCCCCCCCCCCCCCCCCCCCCCCCCTCCCCCCCGTTATTTTGTGAATGTTGTGGAGTATTGTATTAGCTACTTTTGGTTGTTTTGTGATGTTGGTTTATCGTGTCAAGTCATTTTCTTTATTTATTTTCTTGTATGACCCCCTTCAGTAAGGGGCTTTGGCCTTAATCTGAATAAAAGATCGTGATCATTATCGTTATCAACTTAATGAAACAGCCATGACATCACGCTGTCAAGTTCAATTACTTTACTTCAAAGACTCGTTTTTGGTGCTAATGGCTTTTGCAGCAGCATCTATTTTCCCTCCAAAAGCCATTCATTCGAAAAACTATGTCAAACTAAACTCACTTTTTTCTTTTTTTCTTTCTTTTTGTCTAAATGAAACAGCTATGACATCACGACGTCAAATTCATTTACGTCAGAGCCTCGTTCTGGTGGTGTTGGCGACGTCACGCTTGGTGTCGGGTCAGATTCACGAGAGAGAGTGCAGGCTGTCCACGCAGATGGACCAGAAAAATCTCAAGGAATGTAACAGTTGGTGTGCTCGCTGTTGGACCGACAGTAAATTCTGCAGGTACTTCATCATCATCATCATCATCATTATCATCATCATTATGCGGTGATGTCCAACTTTAGCAGCCAAAAGGGAAGAAGGCTATGAGGGGATTTAATAGAAACATACAAAATGTTAAATTGCTATAATGAAGTCAATGTCAATAATATTTTTAGAATGTCAGATTATGAGAATACAAGAAATTCAATGATGAAAACTTGTAAAGAGCACTGTAATACTAACCAAAGGAAAAATTCATCAGCTAATAGAATGGCACATATATGGAATGCACTACCATTGGAAACTAAACTTGCACAAAATACTAATGTGTTCAAAAATCTGCTTGACATGAACATCAATTTAAAAGAAAAAATTTACTGACTTTGATGAGTGATTTACAGAACATGTAAAAGAAAACATATATGTATCCCACAAATAAAAGGAGACCGATATTGAAGGGGACATAAAAAAAAAAAGGCCGTGAGGCCTAGGCAGTCAAATGCCAGTCCCTACACTACTACTACTACTACAACAACTACTACTACTATAAAATTCCTGTACGCACATTCCTTCTTCGTGCAGACAGTGATGGACTGGAACCACCTGGAGGAGGACATCGTCAGAGCAGGCTCTGCCAGCGCATTTACATCAGCGCTTGACAGATTTAACATCGCCTGCCTCCTAAGCATCTAGACAGCAGAAGAGATTTTAACCAGTTTTTAAACCTGTAGATACCTTTGTTGTGAAACCACCTGGAAGAAACAACAGTCCAGGCCAGTACTGTCGCCGCATTTACAGCAGCAGTGGGCAGTTCTGCAGCCCCCGTCCCCCCCCACTAAAACTCATACTGCACATTAGTTTGTCAGGCTAGGTAGGTGGGGAAAGGATGGGGGTGGGTGGTGAGTCTATGTCTTAACCCGGTGTTCGGTTGTCTGTGTCTGTGTCTGTGTGTCCGTGGTAAACTTTAACATTGACATTTTCTCTGCAAATACTTTGTCAGTTGACACCAAATTAGGCATAAAAAGAGGAAAAATTCAGTTCTTTCCAGTCATCTTGTTTAAAACAATATTGCACCTCTGGGATGGGCACAAAAAAATTAAAAAATGAAGCCTTATTACATGCAAGCTGCATTTACTGTCATATTTATATTTTTTGTATTCTCTAAACTTGGCACTTTGATCTGATATTCTGACACAACAACAAGAGCAGTCATTAATATCATTTTTTGTTCAAACAGGAACTTCTTTTGCTAAGCATGGAAGTTTTATTTATTTTGCAAACGTTTTGGTGCAGATAGTAAAAAAAGGGAAATTACTCTGTAATTAATGCTGGGGGACTTAATTTGCTTTAAACTGATCTTTCTCATCTTAAACATTACATTTTTTTCTTTTCTTTTTTTTTCTTCTCCCAAGCTTATCCATCATATTTAATACAGAGCACTTTTCAACCATTTTTTAAATCTCTTTTTTTCCCCCCACCTAATGATTCCTTTACAGGATAAAGCGTGAAGCACAAGTGAGTCTTGAAGGCTTTGCCTCTTGTTGTTGTTTGATTTTGTGGGCTTGGCACTACCTTCTGTAGGGTCAGGGCCCGTAATGTACAGGCTTGTCTGTATGTGCAAAACGAAAAGCAGTAGCGATCCGGCAGCTCCACACCTAGCTGGTCCTTAAAAGATTTGTTTTTTGGGTTTTTTTGTTTTTTGTTGTTGTTGTTGTTGTTGTTTTTTGGGGGGAGGGTTGTTTTGGATTGTTTTGTTTTTTTGGTTTTTGTTGTTGTTTTTGGGTTTTTTTTTGCTGCGGTCTCCCTGTTTTTCCGTCGTAATATAATCAAAATTGGTTCGGCGACGTACAGATCCAGATCCAGACTCATTCAGACCTGAACCTGTAGGAAAGACCTGTTAGGTCAGTGTGGTGGCCTATTATACTATTTTTGCGTTCTCCCTGTTCCGTCGCGTTCATTGCCGATGATTGGCTCCTGCGATGTATGCATCCAGATCCAGATCCAGATCCTGGAGCTATGTGCACTGTATATTTCGCGTACGTTGCAATGCAGGCATGAAGTGTAACATATATATCAATGATTTTACCTTTGTCACCCAATATCAGTAGGTAAACTGTGGAGAAATTTCCTGAAAAATCACCGTCATAACCCCTTAATAACCTGATCACGACATATACACTTTCCTGTACAGCCGCCAAAATTGCAATTGCAAGAAAGCGTGTGATGTCGTTATCAGGTTCGTATTGGGTTATGACGGTGGTTTTTCAGGCAATTTACACAACATTTACCGACTTCGAGAGGATGGCAAAGGTAAAATCATTGTTATTTACATCATGTTATACTTCATGTCTGCATTGCAAAATACACGAAATATATCGTGCAATAAGCTCCAGGAACTTAGGTTGCTAAATTTGGACATTACCTTTCTTCATCATCACTATTATCGTTATTATCATCGTAGTCATCATCATCATTATCACCATCGTCGTTATCATTATCATCGCCATCATCATCATTATCACCATCATCGTCGTTATCATCATCATCGTTACCATTATCATCAACATCGTCATTATCATCATCACCATCAATTTCATCACCATTATCATCCACATCATCATCATCGTTATTATCACCACCACCATTTGTCAACATGATCATCATCATTAACATGATAATGGTTTGATTTGCATGCACCTCTCCATGTGAAACACGCTAAGTTGTGCCGTATAACAATAATAATAATAATAACAATAATATGGATAATAATAAAAAGAAAAAGATAGCTCCCTGACTTTAACTCTCTCCATACGAACGGCGAAAGAGACGACGTTAACAGCGTTTCACCCCAGTTACCATCATCAAAATATTGCAAGCGGGAAGGCTCTTATACTGAAGAGGTGAATGTTGACAAAGAATACCACAATTCTGACGACGGAAGCTAAAGGTTGGGTCATTCAGACACCCACTGGACATCCGAGGGGTCTGTGTAGAGGAGAAGAGAGGACTGGACTGGCCGTACTGAGTGAGTTAAGAGACTACAATGGAATCTTCACCGTGTTTCAGGTTCTCATGTTTCCATGACTTCTCCCTGCGCAAGGAGGTGGAGATAATCCGCAGTGAAAATCAATCAGGACAACCGTAAGACAGCAGGAGTTATCGGATCGTTCGTGGATCTCCAAAGTTCAACACGAGTTGTTGTTGGTTTTGTGTGTGTGTTTGTGTGTGTGTGTGTGTGGGGGGGGGGGTGTTTGTTGTTTTTTCTTCTTCTTCATCTTTTCTTCTTCTTTTTTTTCTTTCTTTTTTTTCTTCGTTTGGGCGATATCTTAACCACAACAACTACTACTACTACTACAACTGCTAATGATAGTTGAAGAGAGAGGGTGTGTGTGCGTGTGTGACATTTGTGTGCGTGTGTGAGAGAGAGAGTGTGTGTGTGTGCTGTGAGGGTGAAACTGGCATCCAGTCACTGTTAGATTCATGAAGAATTCTGAAACCTTTCAGAAAAGTCGTTGACAAAGACTGCAACATGCAATCGATAAGGAAATATCCTATAACTTTGATGTGGTGGTGGTGGTGGTTGTTGGGCTTGTTTGTTTTTTGTTGTTGTTATTGTTTGGGTAGGGGGGGGGGTGTTTTTTGTGGTTTGTTTTTTTGGTGGGGGTTGGGGGGGGGGGGGTGACACACACGCGCGCGCATTCCCACACTCTCTATTACCCAGACAAGAGAGTGCGTAAGGGGAACGAGGGCATTGGTCAAAGCTGATGTTTTCACTGAATTTCAGTGAGTGAACTCAAGTTGTTTGTAGTCGAGAGTGCGATTAAACTGAATTGTAAAATCTTATTGCTATTGCTAATGACAGTTGAAGTGTGTATGCGTGTGTGTGTGTTTGTGTGTGTGTGCGTGCGTGCGTATGTGTCTGTATGTGTGAACGTGCACGGTAATTTCCCAACAATAAGGGACACGACCCGTCACTGATTAAAAAAAACAACAACAACAAAAAACAACAACAGACAAATGATAGAAATATGTGTAGATTTTATTTTTGGAAGTACATGAACACAGAAAAAAACACATACAATACATCAAAGATGTGAATAACATAGCAACAAGATGTTACCTCAAACACTGACCCCACCCCCCTCCGCCCCTCCCCCACTTCCCAGCTTTGTAACCATTGGTTTGTCAACGAAGGAACGCGCAAACATTCTGTTATAATCATTGCGTGTTTACTTTGGGGTTACACTACAATTTTTGTGAAGGACTATGACTCTCAAACTAGGAGGCAAAATTGCACTGGTTCTTAGTGCTGCAGCCTTGGGGGCTAGCTGGCTCTTTGGGAACCATCCCAACGCCGACTGTCCTCAAACCCTCTTGGCCGAGAGAGTGGGGATGTAACCTGGGCAAGACACTCTCCACTATAATCAAAATTCTAGCCCAAATAGTCGGAACAGCAGTTGCCTCCTCTGATGGTCATAGTCGGACACGACTGACTATCATATATACACTACAATTTCCAAAGCATATTCTAATGCAAGCCATAGACAGAACCAGGACCGCTGCCGGACAATCAGACTGAAGAAGAAACAGAAGACAAAGAGCGGGACTGCGATGATGAATGTCTATACATCAGAAAGTATCAGAAAAAGGACAAAACCTACAATGATCAATGTCTGTACGTAAGAAACAGGAAGCAGTGGGAAAAGGACATTGGTTGGTCAATGTCTGTACCTCAGAAACAGACAGAAAGTATCAGAAAAAGAACAAGACCTACAATGATCAATGTCTGTACGTAAGAAACAGACAGAAAACAGTGGGAAAAGGACACAGGTTGGTCAATGTCTGTAAACCAGAAACAGACAGAAAGAAACAGAAAAAGGACAAAACCTACAATGATCAATGTCTGTACGTAAGAAACAGACAGATGGTGAATGTAAGTTGGTCAATGTCTGTAAACCAGAAACAGACAGAAAGTATCAGAAAAAGGACAAGACCTACAATGATCAATGTCTGTACGTAAGAAACAGACAGAAAGCAGTGGAAAAAGACATAGACTGGTCAATGTCTGTACGTCAGAAACAGAAAGAAACAGAAAAAGGACAAAACCTACAATGGTTAATGTCTGTACGTCAGAAACAGACAGAAGGTGAATGTAAGTTGGTCAATGTCTGTACACAAGAAACAGGAACCAGGAAAAGAAACAAGACCTACAATGGTCAATCCCTGTACAAACTGAACAACATCCCCTCCTCCTCTTCAACACCAATAACTATCAAGCCACAAATGCTGTCCACGAGTTATCAGAGTCCCTTGCTGTTGGCAGGGCAGTGGGGGGGGGGGGGGTGAGGGTGGTTGGAGACCTCAGGCATCACCCACGGAAGGATCGCTGACACGGCCCATGAACAGGTTCAGCCTGGCCTTCTTGTCTCTCAGCACCACCAGGAACGGGTGGTCCACCCGGAACTGAGGGGGTAGGGACACAGCCACGATGCCGACAGAGGTCACTGCGGCAGCGGTCGCTCCCTTTTCGTCCACCTGGCGACAAGAACACAGACACCAGGTGTTTGACTCACCTGAAACTGACTGACTGACTGCCTGCATGAAAAAAACTGCAGTGTGCGTCTTCAAGAAACCGTTAAGAGGACGCAGGAACAAGGTGTCGGCTTGAAAATTGATGACTGCGTCAAACTGCTCTGTGAAATTGTTGTGAGAACACACAGACACCAGGTGTTTGACTCACCTGAAACTGACTGACTGACTGTCTGCATGAAAAAAACTGCAGTGTGCGTCTTCAAGAAACCGTTAAGAGGACGCAGGAACAAGGTGTCGGCTTGAAAATTGATGACTGCGTCAAACTGCTCTGTGACTTGAGAAATTGTTATGAGAACAAACAGAAACCAGGTGTTCGACTCACCTGAAACTAACTGACAGACTGACTGCACGGAAAACTGCCGTGTGTGTGCGCGTCTTCACGAAATCGTTAAAGAGAACTACACACAGAAGACAAAGTGTGTTATTTTGACCTTGCACTGACGGGCTTCCTTCACGAAAAACTGCTGTGTGTCCTCAAGAAACCGTTAACAGAACAACACACAGACACCAGGTGTGTGACTGGCGCCTTCAACTGACGGACTTGCAGCAAAATCTATTGTGTATGTCTTCAAGAAATCGTTGAGAGAACAACACACAGAAACCAGGTGTATGACTCACCTGAAAATGACTGACTGCACTAAAACTTGCTTTGTGCGTCTACAATAAATCGTTATGAGAACGCTGAAACCAGGTGTATGACTCACCTGAAAATGACAGACTGCACTAAAACTTGCTTTGTGCGTCTTCAAGAAATCGTTAAGAGAACAACACACAGAAACCAGGTGTGTGATTGTCGCTTTTAAAAACCCTTTACTGCCAGGGAAATAAACAGTAGGAAGAGGCGTTTCGAGTCATTAATCAATATGTATTGTATTTGTATTTCTCTTTTTATCACAACAGATTTCTCTGTGTGAAATTCAGGCTGCTCTCCCAAGGGACAGCGCGTCGCTACACTACAGCGCCACCCATTTTTTTGCATTTTTTTTTTCCTGCGTACAGTTTTATTTGTTTTTCCTATCGAAGTGGCTTTTTCGACAGAATTTTGCCAGGAACAACCCTTTTGTTGCCGTGGGTTCTTTTAAGTGCGATAAGTGCATGCTGCACACGGGACCTCGGTTTATCGTCTCATCCGAATGACTAGCGTCCAGACAACCACTCATGGTCTAGTGGAGGGGGAGAAAATATCTGCGGCTGAGCCGTGATTCGAACCAGCGCGCTTAGATTCTCTCGCTTCCTAGGCGGACGCGTTACCTCTAGGCCATCACTCTACTCTATCCATATATCCAGAACAATCAGCCGAAAACTGAGAAAACGGGCTCTGGAGATAAACTACTCCAGATGAAATGTGTGAATTTTCAGCCTCCCAGAGTTATTTCCCTTCTTTTGATGATGTCACCAGTGACGTCACTATGGACGTAAGTGTCACGTCCTAAAGCAGTATTAACCTGACGAGCTGCACGAAAACCTGCTGTGTGCGTCTTCAAGAAATCGTTAAGAGAACATAGGAACAAGGTGTTAGCTTGAAAATGATGACAGCACCAAACTGCTCTTTGACTGAGAAATTGTTAAGAGAACGCACAAAAAGCAGGTGTATGACTGTGACCTAAGACTGGCTGCCTGCACACATACACACACAAAAAACCTGCCGTGTGCATCTTCCAAGAAATCGTTTAGAGAAACGACACAGAAGTCATGTGTGAGTCTGTCGCCTTAAACTGACGGACTGCACGAAAAACTGCTGTGCGCGTCTTCAAGAAATCGTCAAGAGAACACAGGAACAAGGTGTTAGCTTGAAAATGATGACTGCACCAAACTGCTCTGTGACTCTGAGAAATCGTTGTGAGAACACACGAAAACCATGTGTGTGTGTGACTGTGACCTAAGACTGACTGCCTGCACACACACAAAAATCTGCCGTGAGAAATCGTTACGAGAACAACATACAGAAACCAAGTGTGTGAGTGTGACCTTAGACTGACTGACTGCACGAAAAACGTGAGCGTCTTCAAGAAATGATTGCCCCGAAGCATGTATATCCACTGAAGTTCAAAGGTTTTCTGACGTTGATTTATTTCGAGGTTTCATCGAGAATGGTGTTCAGGTCCCATGAAGTCATCTGACGTGGAGTCATTACGGTTTCATGACGTTGATCGGGGTTATACCAAAGCATAGAGGTATCCGCTGAAATTTAAAGGTCTTCTGACGTTGAACTATCACGGTTTGCATAAGAAATGTGGTCAGGATTGTCCCAGAGTTTGTGCCCACTGAAAATCAAAACTTCTCTGACGTTGATTCATTACGGTTTAATTACATGATGTGTTCAGGACTGTCCAAAAGCTTGTATCCACTGAAAAACAAAACTCCTCTGGCGTTAATTCATTAGAGTTTGATCATATAATGTGTTCAGGGCTGTCCCAAAGCTTGTTTCCGCTGAAATCCAAAGGTCCACTAACGCTGGCTCATCATGGTTTCCTCACGAGAGGTGCACAGGACGACTCAGCCACTGAAGTTCAAAAGACTTCTGACGCTGAGTCACCACTGGTCGGACACAACACGAGTGAAAAGAAAAGACATGACTTTAACTCATTCGACCCTGGAGCCCGAGCATTGTTAAGGCGTCAATTATTCGTTGCATCAAAGCGGTCTCCATATTCCTACTCACGCAACATGAGCACAATACCTGTGATCAATATTTGTAGTGGTTATATGACACCAAATGTGATTAATATCTGTATTAGTTACATGAAATATGTAACATTTTCGTGTGCCCTCACGGTGTTTCCTGAAATAAACACGTCTTGTCTTGTCCTGTCCTGCATGAACTGCAAGCAAAGGGAACTAACTTCTACGGTACTTCCGGCTTCGTCAACACGTATCAATTCGAAGGGGAAAAAAAAAAAAAAAAAAAACCGGTCAATTTCAGTATACTTTTCAAATTTTTTACCGCATCATAATGGCACGGAAGGCTGCTGATATTATAAACTATATAAGTATCCATATCATTCATCATCATTCATAAACTCCGAAGGGTTGAGTGGATTAATTAAGCTAGCCCCTCCCACCCACCCCCACACCCCAAGCCCACCACCACCACCACCACCCCCCACCTTCCCCTGTCCACAGTCGGCCTGTGCGAGTGTCCCAGGACCCCCCCAGGAACCCTCAGGCTTCACCCTTGGGTGGAAGGATCGTTGACACGGCCCATGAACAGGTTCAGCCTGGCCTTCTTGTCTCTCAGCACCACCAGGAACGGGTGGTCCACCCGGAACTGAGGGGGTAGGGACAGGGCCACGATACCCACTGACGTCACCGCGGCGGCGGTTGCCCCCTTTTCGTCCACCTGGGGGAAGACAGGAAGATAGAGGGGGTGTTCTTCAAAATGAAAATACCTTTCAGCGCCAAAGTCGCATGTATGTACCAGCTAAGTAGAGGACGCATTTTTCGTCCACCTGGGAGGAAGAAGACAAAGGCTGTGCTCTTTAAAATAAACCCCTTTCAGCGCCAAAGTCGCATTTTTGCACCAGCTAGGTAGAGGACCCATGTCACTGAAAGGCGATCATGATCACGGGTCTGTTGTTATCCACGCGTTAGGAGGAAGGTGGCAGAATGGTTAAGACGCTCAGCTGCCAATACAGAGAGTCCGTGAGGGTGTGGGTTCGAATCCCGCTCTCGCCCTTTCTCCTAAGTTTGACTGGAAAATCAAACTGAGCGTCTAGTCTTTCGGATGAGACGATAAACCGAGGTCCCGTGTGCAGCACGCACTTGGCGCACTGAAAAAGAACCCATGGCAACGAGAGTGTTGTCCTCTGGCGAAATTACGTAAAATGAAATCCACTTTCATAGGTACACAAATATGTAAGCATGCACTCAAGGCCTGACTAAGCGCGTTGGGTTATGCTGCTGGTCAGGCATCTGCTCAACAGATGTGGTGTAGCGTGTATGGATTTGTCCGAACGCAGTGACGCCTCCTTGAGAAAGTGAAACTGAAACTGAAACTGTTATCCACGAACCTACTGCTCTTGAATGTTCGGTGGTAGGATTAGGCCATGTTTTCTACACACATCGCAGGGCATGGGGAATCCCCAGCTATTCTTAGACACTATCTCTTCTGTGTTTGCAGCACAAGGGAGTTTTGCGCTCTGAATTAACTGGCGGTGAAATGGAAAATTTAACCTGCAAGGTAGTTGTGAGGGATGGGGGGTATGTTAGTTTTTTTGTTTTCTAAAAAGGCTTTTACTGGCTTTTTTGTTGTTGTTGTTGTTGTTGCTAGTTTTGAGGCGACCGTGACAGGATTGGTCAGACTGAAACGGTGTTCACCGGTGATCTGAGTTCGAGGCCCTGTTTCGGTATGGTGTTGTGTCCATGGCAAAGTCACTTTACACCGAATATATTTGTATTTGTATTTCATTTTATCACAACAGATTTCTCTGTGTGAAATTCGGGCTGCTCTCCCCAGGGAGAGCGCGGCGCTATACTACAGCACCACCCTTTTTTCTGTATTTTTTCCTGCGTGCAGTTTTATTTGTTTTTCCTTTCGATGTGGATTTTTCGACAGAATTTTGCCAGGAACAACCCTTTTGTTGCCGTGGGTTCTTTTACGTGCAAAAGGAGAGAACTGGGTCCCGCCTGACACGTACGCTGTATGATAATTCACTATCCCGGTGGTCGTAAATGGCAACTGGATATTTAACCTCAACTTTTGTTGTATTTTATTTCAAATTTTATCTTATTCTATGTGTGTCACAGTCGATGATCCTACTCCTCTCAAGCTTTCGAAACTTCTGGAGGGCTATGGACAGTCTTCTGCTTGTGTACATTGTCGTCCGATTTTGAAAACTGAGAACAAGGGGAGTAACTAGAGAGAATGTCCATGTTGTGTGAAGTCGCCAGGAGGCCTCGCCCATCCGCACCCCGCCTCGTCATTCATCGTGTACCACCCTCACTCAACCAAACCATCCACAACCCCACATATCGCAACCCCACCCAACAAACGGACACCCACCACCATCAAACAACCACCACATAATACCCCACCCACCCCAACCCCACCCAACAAACGGACACCCACCACCATCAAACAACCACCCACAACCCCACCCAACAAACAGAAAACCACCATCACCATCAAACAACCACCCACAACCACAACCACCCACAACCCCACCTACCCCAACCCCACCCAACAAACGGAAAACCACCAACCACCCAAACAACCACCCACAACCCACCCCAACCCCATTGCACCCAACGAACACCACCACCACCACCACCACCGCCCTTTACCTCAAGAACAGCCTCGTGCATGACATCTGCCACCTTCAGCCTGTCGGGAGACATGCGGGAGAGGTCTGCAGAGTCTGAGAACAGCCTGCTCAGGCCCATGGCCCGCAGGGTCTCCTTCACCGAGGTCTTCATCCTCAGGGTGAACCGGGGGATCTGGATCTGGAAGCGCGATGCCTGGGGCATGCTGCTCATGGCGTCCTCCAGAACCTGTTTGTGGGTTGGGATTGAAAAAATACATGTATCATTATTTTGTGTTTAAAAAAACCACAAGAAAATACCAATACACACAACAGACACAGACTCACACACAGACCCCCCCCCTCCCATACACACACACAACCTCCCCCCCACGCCCATCCCCCACCCCTCACACACACACGCGCGCGCGCGCAACCACCCACCACACCAACCCATCCCATCCCCCCCCCCCCCCCCCACACACACACACACACACCGACCTGAGAATCGAGATGGAACTCCAAGTTGGGCAGACAGCTCCCTTCGCCGCCCCCCCCCCAGCCCCCCCCCCACCACACACACACACCTCACACACACACACACACACACACACCGACCTGAGAATCGAGATGGAACTCCAAGTTGGGCAGACAGCTCCCTTCGCCGCCCCCCCCCCCCAGCCCCCCCCCACCACACACACACACCTCACACACACACACACACACCGACCTGAGAATCGAGATGGAACTCCAAGTTGGGCAGACAGCTCCCTTCGCCAACCCCCCCCACCCCCCCCCACCCCCACCACACACACACACACCTCACACACACACACACACACACACACCTCACACACACACACACACCGACCTGAGAATCGAGACGGGACTCCAGGTTGGGCAGACAGCTCCCTTCGCACCCCCCCCCCCTCCCCTTCCCCCCCCCCCCCCCCCCACACACACAGACACACACATCCACACACACGCACGCACACACACACACACACACCGACCTGAGAATCTAGGCGGGACTCCAGGTTGGGTAACCACCTCCCTCCAACCCCCCCCACACACACACACACACCCTCTCCCCCCGCGCCCCCCCCCCCCCCCTCGCCCCCCCCCCCCCCCCCCTCTTCCCACACACACACACACACTGACCTGGGAATCGAGGCGGGACTCCAGGCTGGGCAGACACCTCCCCCCCCTCCCCACACACACACACACACACACCCACACCCACACACACCGACCTGGGAATCGAGGCGGGACTCCAGGTTGGGCAGCCCATTGACGTCGTCAGGCAGGAGGACGAAGAGGGAGAACCTGTCGTCAGTCCCGAAGGGGAGCTCCAACACCATCGTCCTCAGCCCCGGCTCCAGGGCCTTCACCGAGTAGGCCCCGTCACGTGACATCATGGGCACGCGCACCACGCGCCCGGACCCCGTGGTGAAGTCCTGATCGCGCGTGGACCGCTCGTCGAAGATCTCCTTCCATGTACCCTGGGGGACGGACGGACACGGCAGTGCAATTCAGTTTCAGTTTCAGTTTCAGTAGCGTCAAGGAGGCGTCACTGCGTTCGGACAAATCCATACACGCTACACCACATCTGCCAAGCAGATGCCTGACCAGCAGCGTAACCCAACGCGCTTAGTCAGGCCTTGAGAAAAAAAAATAATAATAAAATAAAAGAGACCAAAATGATGATTTTTTTTATGATTGGATTTTTGATGGATTTTGATTCTTGAACATCTCTTCTATCATATGCATAAGGTTTTTACCCACTGTAAAGATGTCTTTAGCAATGAAAAAAACTGCCGATAAAGTTTGCTTGCTGAATCACGAAAGTGTTTATTTTGTTCAATTTTGACGCGAGTCGTCAAGTTTCTGGCCTTGACAACATACCTTGGACTTGCTCAATGATGAGTAAACCTAGAACCATGAGACTTTGCATGATTGTTTTATGACATGTTATTGAAGTTTTGTCACGAGTACGTATGAAAATGTTCTCTGAGTTTTAATTCATAGCAGTTCCAATCTTTTTACCCATTGTAAATTTTGAGGATTTCGCAAATACCCAAAATTTCAAAACTTCACAAAAAGTACAATAATTGAAGAATCAACACAATCTCACGTGAACATGAAGATAATGTCATTGTGTATCAAGTCCATATTATAAAAAGTGTCTGCATGCACCACATGGACCACAAACCGGATTTCTTTGATACATCGTTTGTTGGCCATTTTGATTTGTTTCCATAGCAACGGGTATTCACAGAAATCTTTTTTTTAATAAAAAGGAAGAAAATAAAAATCAAAACAGAAATCATCGTTCCAAAATAATTGGGGTTTTTTCACTTTCAGTTTCAAGGTGGCGTCAAATCGTGCGGGCTGGTCCATATACGCTACACCACATCTGCTTCGGTGAATTCAATGAAAAGCAAAGGAAGGAAGATGACCCTTGTAGTCGGCAAGGCTCCAAGCACCATAATTTTGATTTGAAAGGAAGACAGAAACAGCCACTGGCACAAGGGAAAAGACAGTAAAATAAAATATAATATATAAATAAATATATAATAATAAAATATAAACAAGAGAGGCAAAGCCTTCAAGACTCACTTGTGATAAATTAAGTCCCTACAGAGTAATTTCCCTTTTTTACTATCTGCACCAAAACGTTTGCAAAATAAATAAAAATTCCATGCTTAGCAAAAGAAGTTCCTGTTTGAACAAAAAATGATAATAATGACTCCTCTTGTTGTTGTGTCAGAATAAGAGGTCAAAGTGCCAAGTTTAGAGAATACAAAAAATATAAATATAACAGTAAATGCAGTTTGCATATAATTAGGCTTCTATTTTTTTGTGTGTGCACATTCCAGAGGTGCAATATTGTTGTAAACAAGATGACTGGAAAGAACTGAATTTTTCCTATTTTTATGCCAAATTTGGTGTTAACTGACAAAGTATTTGCAGAGAAAATGTCAATGTTAAAGTTTACCACGGACACACACACACACACACACACACACAGACAACCAAACACCGGGTTAAAACATAGACTCACTTTGTAAGAAAGAGAAAACAATAGACAGCCCAAAGAAAGACAACCCCTCCTCACCTGGAAGTAGATGGCGTTGAGAAGCAGCAGCATCATATCCGGGGTGATGTCCCCTGGGCTGAGGAAGTCGCGGATTTTGCCCCCTGTCTGCCGGTAGACCCAGTCGTTGATCGGGGTCTCGGGTTCGGGTCTCCGAAACCGTTCCGGGTAGGCTCCGTACAGACGGCGCATGTGCCGCAGGAAACTGGTGGGTACGGGTGGGAATCGGGTACGGGTGGGAATCGGGTAGAAACATAGATTATTACTACATTATCCCTGACTATCAGAGGGAAGATAACTACTTAGTTATCTCTGTTTATCAGAGAGAAGTTAGTCTGTGGTGTAAGCAAATACACTGCGAAAATCACAGAATTACAGGCATGCACAATATATACATAAAAGACCTATTAATGACACAGGCTACTTTATTATTTTCTACTTATCAGAGAGAAGTTAGTCTGTGGTGAGAAGAAATGCGTTGACGAGAATTACAGGTATGCACAATTTATGCATAAAAGACATATCAATAACACAGACTACTTTATCATTCCTGCTTATCAGAGAGTAGTCTGTGGTGTAAGCAAATACAGTGGCGAAAACCACAGGTATGCACAATTTATGCATAAAAGACCTATTAATAACACAGACTACTTTATTATTTCTGCTTATCAGAGAGAAGTTGGTCTGTGGTGTGAAGAAATACACTGGCGAGAAATACAGGTGTGCACTATGTATACACAAAAGACATATAAATGCTTAAAATGTCACCTTGAAGTGAACCGTACACGCAACAGTCATACCTGTGCAATGATAAGTTATTCTGTGATGTCATAAAGAACACAGACACAGAAAGTCCATACGAGCAAACAAATACCAAAAAATCCTTTTTTGTCCCCCATCCCCCTCCTCGAAGGACAGTGTTATTTTCGCTTTCAGTGTGCAAAGTTTTACTGGAAAGAGACAGGTACAGTCCCTCATCGGTTGGTCACAGAGACCTGTTGAGCGTCAGAACAGAGCACGCGCGCGCACACACACACACACACACACACACACACAAATCCACCTCCACCCTACCCACGCCCCCACACACAAATCCCGTGCCCTCCCACCCTAACCCCCCAACCACCACCCCCCCCCCACCCTCACACACACACACACCCCCCACACCCCCTCCTACACACACACACACACACCACCACCACCACCACCACCACCCAACACACACACACACACTCTCTCCCCCCCCCCCTCCCTTCTCCCCCCCCCCCCCCCACACACACACCTCCGCACGCCTGTTTCCCCTCACCTGCTGGTCAGAGAGGCCCGCTGGTCGTCGTAATAGAGGGCGTTGGCCATGCGGAGGGTGACGTTGGTGGTGGGGGAGGGTCGGGGGAAGGAGTGTATGACTGCTCTCAGCGCTCGGTGGATCCCCTGGCGAGGTCTCTGGGCCAGCACCGTCTGTCATCACGTGCACCACCACCACCACCACCACCACGCGGGGTTTTTTGATTGGTTGGTTTTTTGGGTGTTTTTTTTTTTTTTTTTTTTTTTTTTATTGATTGATTGATGGATGGGATGGTTGGTGGATTGGTTGGCTGGTTGGTTGGTGAATGAGGTGGATGGGTTTATTGATTCAGTTCATGTGGATACTTGGATGTGTAGAATTGATTGACTGATTGAGTGAGTGAGTGAGTGAGTGAGTGAGTGAGTGAGTATGATCGATTGATTGATTGATTAATAGAGTGAGTGAGTGACTGGTTAGTGAATGGATGGATGGGTTTATTGATTCAGTTCATGTGGATACTTTGATATGTGAGTTTGACTGATTGATTGATTGAGTGAGTTCATGTGGATACTTGGATGTGTAGAACTGATTGATTGATTGAGTGAGTGAGTCAGTGAGTGAGTGAGTGAGTGAGTATGACTGATTGATTAATAGAGTGAGTGAGTGACTGGTTAGTGAATGGATGGATGGGTTTATTGATTCAGTTCATGTGGATACTTTGATATGTGAGTTTGACTGATTGATTGAGTGAGTGAGTTCATGTGGATACTTGGATGTGTAGAATTGATTGATTGAGTGAGTGAGTGAGTGAGTGAGTGAGTGAGTGAGTGAGTGAGTGAGTGAGTATGATCGATTGATTGATTGATTAATAGAGTGAGTGAGTGACTGGTTAGTGAATGGATGGATGGGTTTATTGATTCAGTTCATGTGGATACTTTGATATGTGAGTTTGACTGACTGATTGATTGAGTGAGTTCATGTGGATACTTGGATGTGTAGAACTGATTGATTGATTGATTGATTGGGTGAGTGAGTGAGTGAGTATGATTGATTGATTGAGTGAGTGAGTGAGTGAGTGAGTGAGTGAGTGAGTGATGTGGATACTTGGATGTGTGGAACTAGTGATTGACTGGTTCCTTCATTCATTCATTCATGTTGATACTTGAATATGTGGAACTGGTTGACTGATTCATTTATTCATTCTTGTGGATACATCGATAAACGTGGAATGGATGGATTGATGGATGGATTGATTGACTGATTGATCGTTCATGTTTTTCATTGAATACTTGGATGTGTGGAACTGATTGAGAGAGAGGGGGGAGAGAAGGAGAGAGAGGGGGGAGAGAAGGAGAGAGAGAAGAGGAAGAGAGAGAGGGGGGGAGACAGAGGGAGAGTGAGGGTTTTTTTTCAAATTCAGAAAATGTTTTCAAAGTTAAACGCATGTGTTGTGTTGTGTTGTATTTTAAACTGTTTTTTATTGTACTTTCTCTGTGTCGAAAAACTTTTAATTCAACATCAAAAGTACACAATGAACAGGGGAATTTGTTTTTCTGTAGTCAGCTTTATACATCGCGGTAGAAATAAATCCTACATTCAACATAAAAGAGTGATGGTGGGGATATGAAAAAAAAAAGTAAAAAAAAAATTTAAACAAATATTTTTTTTTAAAGCAATGTCCGTACACGAGACACGAACCCTTCGACACTCGCATTCCTGTCGGGCGCACTGGCCACAAGGCCACTGATCCGCATGTAAGTGAAGTGCACGCATGTACATAATGTCTGAATGGTCCCTCCCGCATGACCTCCGTGGAAGTGTGAGTAAAGGGAGTGAATTTACCTTACAAGGTGTGCAAGTGACAACAGGTTGTCGTTTGGTATTTCAACACCCCCCGGGCCCCCTCCCCACCCCCTCCACACACACACACACACACACACCACCACCACCACCACCACCACCTACTCAGGGATTTGCTTTGAAATTGTCCACTTGACCTTAGGCAAAACGTGAGCAAAATGAGGTGAATTTACAATTCCGGGTGTGCGAGTGCGACAGGTTGTTGTAGCTATTTCGATCCTCCTCACCCCCCCACCCTCACGCCACCCGAACACACTCACCCCACCCCCCACACACACTCACACGTGCACATATGCACGCGCCGCAAGCAGAGGGAGTGAATTTATATTTCAGGTTGTGCATGTTCAACAGGTTGTTGGTATCGCTATTTGTATCCTCCTCACACACACACACACACACACACACACACACACACCGCAGGTAAAAGGGAGTTAATTTACTTTTTCAAGGAGTGCGCAAGTGCAACAGGTTGTTGGTATCGCTATTTCGATCACATTCCAGCCCTCAACTCCCACCCCCCACACTCCATTCCCCATCCCCCACACATATACACACATCCCATCCTGTCAACTTCATTTTCGGATGGGGCGTGAACTGCGCGTGAACTGCGCAATTTTGGGTGTTGGTTTACGGACCTAGACGTGTCGGCAACGTTTGCCTGGTGTCAACATCAGCAGGACATAGTCCGTGTTACGAGTGGCACGTGCTTACGTGAATTCGTTTGGTGTCGTTCTGTTTTTAATCTACATCCGCTGCAAGTTGGGTGGGAGTCTGTGTGTGTTTGTGTGTGTTTGTGCCTCTCTCTCTCACTCACACACACACACACACACACACACACACACACACTGCCCTCACACACACACTGACCTCCCGCCGCTCTCCCCACCACACACACACACACACTGCCCTCGCACACACACACACACACACTGACCAACCCCCCCCCCCCCACACACACACACACACCTACCCACCACACCACCACCCCGACTCCCACCCCTCCCTTATCTTATTTCTACTGTATCTGTGTTTGTGTATGATTTTCGATTTATGTTCCTATCTTGTTATGTACTATCCCCGCCAATATTCCTTGTGACACTTGGTAACAAAGACATATTCTATTCTATTCTATATCTATTCTATTCTATTCTTACCCTCAGTTCAGCCTTAGTGGTCCCGTTGGTCCCCAGTAGCGTCATACTGAGGGCGGTGAAGACGCTGAACGGGGAGAAGATGACGTTGCTGTCCGCACGTGACGCCAGCTCGCGGTACAGCGAAACGCCGAATGACGTAGAGGCGCGTGCCAGCTCGGCCAATCGGAAGCGTTCTTTCTCCCGGCGCTTGAGACGTTGGTCCGTCTGGTCCGTCTGCCCGGTGCCATCTGCGTACAGTTGATATGCATGTATAATCACATCTGTCCCGTAGCTATCTGCGTACAGTTGATATACATGTATAATCACATCTGTCCGTAGCTATCTGCGTACAGTTGATATACATGTATAATTACATCTGTCCGTAGCTATCTGCGTACAGTTGATATACATGTATAATCACATCTGTCCCGTAGCTATCTGCGTACAGTTAATATAGATGTATAATCACATCTGTTCCGTAGCTATCTGCGTACAGCTGATATACATGTATAATCACATCTGTCCGTAGCTATCTGCGTACAGCTGATATACATGTATAATCACATCTGTCCCGTAGCTATCTGCGTACAGTTGATATAGATGTATAATTACATCTGTCCCGTAGCTATCTGCGTACAGTTGATATAGATGTATAATCACATCTGGCCCGTAGCTATCTGCGTACAGTTGATATAGATGTATGATCACATCTGTTCCGTAGTCATCTGCGTACAGTTGATATACATGTATAATTACATCTGTCCGTAGCTATCTGCGTACAGTTGATATACATGTATAATCACATCTGTCCCGTAGACATCTGCGTACAGTTGATATACATGTATAATCACATCTGTCCCGTAGACATCTGCGTACAGTTGATATACATGTATAATTACATCTGTCCGTAGCTATCTGCGTACAGTTGATATACATGAATAATCACATCTGTCCCGTAGACATCTGCGTACAGTTGATATACATGTATAATCACATCTGTTCCGTAGACATCTGCGTACAGTTGATATGCATGTATAATGACATCTGTTCCGTAGACATCTGCGTACAGTTGATATACATGTATAATCACATCTGTCCCGTAGCTATCTGCGTACAGTTGATATACATGTATAATCACATCTGTCCCGTAGCTATCTGCGTACAGTTGATATACATGTATAATTACATCTGTCCGTAGCTATCTGCGTACAGTTGATATACATGTATAATCACATCTGTCCCGTAGCTATCTGCGTACAGTTGATATACATGTATAATCACATCTGTCCCGTAGCTATCTGCGTACAGTTGATATACATGTATAATTACATCTGTCCGTAGCTATCTGCGTACAGTTGATATACATGTATAATCACATCTGTCCCGTAGCTATCTGCGTACAGTTGATATACATGTATAATCACATCTGTTCCGTAGTCATCTGCGTACAGTTGATATACATGTATAATCACATCTGTCCCGTAGCTATCTGCGTACAGTTGATATACATGTATAATCACATCTGTCCCGTAGCTATCTGCGTACAGTTGATACACATGTATATCTATATCTGTGCCGTACCATCTGCATGCTGTTATATGCATTGTATTTATGTAATTATATCTGTATGGTGTCATCTGTATGCAGTTATGAACATAAAATATATGATTATATATGTATGGTGCCACCAGCATAAAATTAAACATATATGTCTGTCCCGTGCTATCTGCATACAGTTATGTTTATAAGCGTCATCTGCATACAATTATACACATATATATGTACCGTGCCATATGCATTCAGTTAATACTCATGTATAATTATATCTGTCCTGTGCCATCTGCGTACAGTTAATACACATGTATAATTATATCTATCCAGTATCATCTGCATGCAGTTATACACATGATTAATTATATCTGTCCTATGCCATCTGCATGCAGTTATACGCATTATGTTCATGCAATTATGTATGTATCATTGTATGGTGTCATCTGCACACAATTATCCACATGTCTGCACCGTGCCATCTGCATTCAGTTATAAACATCACATTATATCTTTCCAATGTCATCTACATATAATTATACACACACATTTAACTATATCTGTTTCATACCATCTGCATACAGTTACACACGTATATGATTATATCTATCCTGTGCCATCTGCATACGGTATTACACATATAATCAAATCTGCCCCGTGCCATCTGATTTCAGTTATACACATACAATTACATCATTACACATATCGCTAGGCTTGACTAAGCGCGTTGGGTTACGCTGCTGGTCAGGCATCTGCTTAGCAGATGAGGTGTAGCGTCATATATGGATTTGTCCGAACGCAGTGACGGCTCCTTGAGTAACTGAACTGAACACATATAACTGTATCAATACACGCAATGACTATATCATTTGTTTTCGTTTGTTTGTGTCTTGGAACATCTGAAAGTCAACAAAATTCGCTTCAGTAAAGGTTTGAGATTAAATGTCCCACAGCAAAAATACACGCGCGCGCGCGCACACACACACACACACACACACACACACACACACACACACACACACACAGGGTAAGAGAGGGAAGGTGTGCATGTGTGTATGTGTGTGTGTGTGTGTGCACGCACGCACGCACGCACACACACACACACACACACACAGGCTTGCCTTGTATGTGCCTGGGTACTGATGTGCATACGGTATAGGTAGGCCAAATTGCGTACGGTTCATGTACTATCCCCACTTGACGAATTCTCACCACACACATTTTCACAAGTTAACTCACTCAGTACGGCCAGTCCTCTCTTCTCCTCTACACAGACCCCTCGGATGTCCAGTGGGTGTCTCAATGACCCAACCTTTAGCTTCCGTCGTCAGAATTGTGGTATTCTTTGTCAACAATCACGTCTTCAGTATAAGAGCCTTCCGCTTGCAATATTTTGATGATGGTAATTGGGGTGAAACGCTGTTAACGTCGTCTCTTTCGCCGTTTGTATGGAAAGAGTTAACGTCTGCTTCGACCTCACTCTGGTACCTTAATCCTTTCACTGCAAGTCAGTTTAGAGTACAAAATTCCCTTGTGGTATAAACACAGAAAAGATGGTGGCTAAGAATAGCTGGGGATTCCCCCTGCGATGTATAGAAAACATGGCCTATCCTACTACTGAACATTAAGAGCAGTAGGTTCATGGATAACAGACCCAATGAATGGTCACCTTTCAGTGACATGGGTCCTCAACCACGCCTGTGCATAAATGCGAGCTTGGTGGTGAAAGGGTTAATGAATATCCATCCCCAAGAACCAATCAAATACCAGCTTTCCGGATATTTCCGCGCTCGCTCTTCTGTTCGCGTACCACTGTCGACCAAGTCTACAAACGTAATCTCAAAATCCAAAAATGAAGGGAATCGAATAGTAGGACTTGAATTTTGACACAGTTTAAAACAGCTGATGTGAGAATTAAAGAAAGCGTGTTGGTGACAGATCTGAACGTCAGTTTTGACAGAAATCTTCAAAACAGTTTGCAATGACCATGACCATGACCATGATAAAGTATTTAACGGGTTTGACGGTGTGAACAAAGCATGCTTTCTTTGTACTCCAAAGGTAGACACTGCAAGAAACAGTATAGATAAAATATTTAAACGGTATTCCAGAACAAATCTCAGAAAGTTTACATTTAGTGACAGAGTAACAGATTATTGGAACAAATTAACAAAAAGTATCAAACGTGCACCTAGTATAAATACTTTTAAGAACCTCATAGATAAAAAATAAGTTATTGACAAAAACGAAATACGACTCTGATGGATAAAATGACTGAGCTAGCCAACGACCTGACCAACAATGTAAAGGAGTAAATCTGAAGGGGCATAAAAAGCCAAAAATGGCTAAGTTATATATAACAACGCCCCAAATCCTGATCATGATAATGATCCTGATCTTTTGACGTGAGTCTTTTTGCGAAGGATGCTGCAGTAACTGAGCGCTCTCAAAAGGGTGTGTTTGTGTCGGGTGTGGGGTTTGTGTTAAAATGTATGTTCGTGCGTGTGTGCGTGCATGTGTGATCAAAACCAACAAGTCTGGTGCGATGTTTCAATAACATGTGTTATGAGTTCTAGACACACTTTTGTATCCAAACCCACTGTTCGCGATAAGACTTGTTCGTTCGCATTTACCCTCAGGCACACCTGCTATTTCGACAGTTGAAAAAAAAAAAACCGTTGAAAACCAGGAAGGAGTAGACGAACTTTTCTGGGTACAACTAATCGGAGAAACCCTTAAAAAAAAAAAAACTTTCAAAAAACATAAGAGCTACATTGATTTTGACGATAGATCTAGTTGAAAACAGGAAGGGGCAGACGAACTTTTCCGGGTACAGCAAATCGGAGAAACCCTTAAAAACCCTTATTTAAAAAATATATATATATAAAATAATTTTTTTAAAAAGAAGAGCATAACTGATTTTGACGATCGTACAACATGTTATCTGTACAATACAATGCAAGCTGGTCGCTTCAACTGGATCGTTCACAATTCAAGTTAGGCCTGCCTCCCTTAAGAGCGGGCCAGTCGAGAGCCAATTGATAAACCGATTATTTTATATATATATATATGTGTGTGTGTGTGTGTGTGTGTGTGTAAAATAATAATTCTTACCGTGAAACACGACCGCCAGCACTGTCAAACACAGCAAAATTCCAGCCCACCGCATAATGTGTTCTCACAAATCTATTGCAGCCCACACAACAAAAAACAAGCTATGCAAAGCTAAACTGTTCCGACTGTTCACAGACCACACAAGCGCCACTGAACACCACCCAACAGCTTATAACGAGCTGTCGTCTGCTTCGACTCTTCTCACAGCGCGAAGTCAGCAGATCCGCAGCAATTCCCACTGACGCGCGCATGCGTCAGATTTTTTTTTTTTTTTTTTTTTTTTTTATCCAATCATGTGATCGTCTGTCTTTGATAGGTGTGTGAGTGAGTGTTGTGGTGTTTGATCGTCAACAGGCGATGTATATAAATAAATAAATAATTGAATAAATCATTGGATAAATAATGTTCACATTGTCATTGTCACATAAACGCTGACACACACCCCTTCACACCCACATCTCTGGCTCTCTCTTTCTCTCCTCTATCTCTCCCTCTCTCTCTCCCTCTCTCTCTCTCTGCCTGTCTCTCTGTCTGTGGTAGCCTGTCTCTCTGTCTATGGAGGAAGGTGGCAGAATGGTTAAGACGCTCAGCTGCCAATACAGAGAGTCCGTGAGGGTGTGGGTTCGAATCCCGCTCTCGCCCTTTCTCCTAAGTTTGACTGGAAAATCAAACTGAGCGTCTAGTCTTTCGGATGAGACGATAAACCGAGGTCCCGTGTGCAGCACGCACTTGGCGCACTGAAAAAGAACCCATGGCAACGAGAGTGTTGTCCTCTGGCGAAATTACGTAAAATGAAATCCACTTTCATAGGTACACAAATATGTAAGCATGCACTCAAGGCCTGACTAAGCGCGTTGGGTTATGCTGCTGGTCAGGCATCTGCTCAACAGATGTGGTGTAGCGTGTATGGATTTGTCCGAACGCAGTGACGCCTCCTTGAGAAAGTGAAACTGAAACTGAAACTGTGGTAGCGCAACAATAAAGAGTGATAAGAAAGTGGTAAGAATAATGAGGCTATGGCAGAGCTATGCTTGTTCCGTCTGGGTCTACTGATGACATCTAATAATGAAAGCATTATTCGGAATTTGGTATTGTATCTTTATAAAGCATTTCAGTTAAGAGAGACAGTTGTGTCTTAATTTGTTGTGTTTTATTTTCAAAGGATCTATAATTATATGGTACTTGTTTTATCCTCAGTTTCATTATAAAAGTGTGTTTTCTCCTCTTTATATGGGGGCGAAGCCTTAAATGAATAAAATATCTGAATCTGAAGTTGAATCTGAATCTGAATATCTCTCTCTGTCTCTCTCTCCACTCTCTCTCCTTCTTTCTCTCTCTCTTATTCACCTTTTTTTTCTTTTTCTTTTTTTTTTCAAGGCCTGACTAAGCGCGTTGGGTTACGCTGCTGGTCAGGCATCTGCTTGGCAGATGTGGTGTAGCGTATATGGATTTGTCCGAACGCAGTGACGCCTCCTTGAGCAATTGAAACTGAAACTGAAACTCTTTCTCTCTCTCTCTCCACTCTCTCTCCTTCTCTATCTCCTCTCTCTCTCTCTCTCTCTCACTCCCCTCCCCGCCCTCTCTCTCTCCCTCTCTCTCTCTCTCTCTCTCTCTCCCTCCCTCTCTCTCTCCCACCCTTCCCGCCCTCCCTCTCTCTCTCCTCTCTCTCCTTCTCTATCTCCTCTCTCTCTCTCTCACCCCCCCCTCCCCACCCTCTCTCTCTCCCTCTCTCTCTCTCTATCTGTCTATCACTCTCCCAACCCTCTGTCTCTCTTTCTCTCTCTCCCTCTCTCTCTCTCTCTCTCCGGCTCCAGCTCCGGCTCTGCAGGCACAAATTCATGACTAGATTTAAGCCCTTTTCATCCCAATACCGATCGACTGTCCTAAAACCCTCTTGGCCGAGAGAGTGGGGATGTAACTTGGGCAAGACACTCTCCACTGTAATCAAATTCTAGATAGTCCGCGGACAGCAGTTGCCTCCTCTGCTGTTCTGGTCACGGGTCATAGTTGGATACGACTGTCATACTACTAGCCTCCTGTCCCCCCCCCCCCCCCCTCCACCTTCCCCCCTTTTCTTTTCTCTCTCTCTCTCTCTCTCTCTCTCTCTCTCTCTCTCTATTTTTTTTTAACAAATAACCTGTTATATGGTCTTTTTACAGTAGCATAACTTATTCTGAAAATGTGTTTCTTATCAATATACATGTTATTTTATATTTTATACACATTGTGTGTGTGTGTGTACACATTGTGTGTGTGTGTGTGTGTGTGTGTGTGTGTGTCTGTGTATGCGCGCGCGCGTCTGCGTGTGTGTGTGTGTGTGTGCATGCGTGCATGCGTGCATACGTGCGCGAGTACGTGCGTGTGTTTGTGTGTGTATGTGCCTGTGTGTCTGTGTTTACTGGACTCAGTCGGCAATGGGCTGAGATATTAATGGTGTTGGGTGAGTGACGAGCCTATGGATGCACAATTGATTTCCAAAAGCCGCCCCCGAAAAGGAGTGTGGCTGCCTACATGGCGGGGTAAAAACGGTCATACACGTAAAAGCCCACTCGTGTACATACGAGTGAACGTGGGAGTTGCAGCCCACGAACGAAGAAGAAGAAGAAGAATTTCCAAATGGATGATTAAAGATGTTTGGCATTGCATTGTGTCATACATATGTGGAGTGATGGCCTAGAGGTAACGCGTCCGCCTAGGAAGCGAGAGAATCTGAGCGCGCTGGTTCGAATCACGGCTCAGCCGCGGATATTTTCTCCCCGTCCACTAGACCTTGAGTGGTGGTCTGGACGCTATAGTCATTCGGATGAAACGATAAACCGAGGTCCCGTGTGCAGCATACACTTAGCCCACGTAAAAGAACCCACGGCAACAAAAGGGTTGTTCCTGGCAAAATTATGTGGAAAAATCCACTTCGATATGAGTTTCAGTTTCAGTTTCACTTTCTCAAGGAGGCGTCACTGCGTTCGGACAAATCCATACACGCTACACCACATCTGTTGAGCAGATGCCTGACCAGCAGCATAACCCAACGCGCTTAGTCAGGCCTTGAGTGCATGCTTACATATTTGTGTACCTATGAAAGTGGATTTCATTTTACGTAATTTCGCCAGAGGACAACACTCTCGTTGCCATGGGTTCTTTTTCAGTGCGCCAAGTGCGTGCTGCACACGGGACCTCGGTTTATCGTCTCATCCGAAAGAATAGATGCTCAGTTTGATTTTCCAGTCAAACTTAGGAGAAAGGGCGAGAGCGGGATTCGAACCCACACCCTCACGGACTCTCTGTATTGGCAGCTGAGCGTCTTAACCATTCTGCCACCTTCCTCGATATGAAAAAAAATAATAGAACTGCATGCAGGAAGAAAAAAGGGGGTGGCGGTGGAGGGGGGGCGGGGGGGCTGTAGTATAGTGACGCGATCTCCCTAGGGGAGAGCAGCCCGAATTTCACTGACACAGAGAAATCTGTTGTGATAAAAAGAAATACAAATACAAATAAAAAATATTCCCACGTCAAGCGCCTGTGCTCCAGACAGTGTCATCTTGCACGAGCACACGCCCCACTATTTGTCACTCGATCTGTGTCATGTGCCACGAATTCACTGTCACTCCTCCTTGTGGGCTCACTGCTTTGTAGGTCAAGGTTGTTTCGCGCGCGCACGCGCGCGTGTGTGTGTGTGTGTGCGTGTGTGTGTTTGCTTGTTTAATTGTGTGTGTTCGCGCGCGTTTGTGCGTGTGTGTGTATGTGCGTACGTGCGTGTATATATGTGTTTGCATGTATGCATGTGTATGTGTGTGTGTGTGTTTGTGTGTGCAGCGAAACTACTAGATACAACAGCATAGATCATCTATATGAGGCCGGTAAACAAAGACGGAGAGAACGAGAAATATGGATTGGTTTGGTTTTTTTTTGTTTTGTTTTTTCGTTAACTGCGTCTGAAGTCTTCTTCTTCTTCTGCATTCACTCGTATGCACACGAGTGGGCTTTTACGTGTATGACCGTTTTTACCCCGCCATGTAGGCAGCCATACTCCGTTTTCGGGAGTGTGCATGCTGGGTATGTTCTTGTTTTCATAACCCACCGAACGCTGACATGGATTACAGGATCTTTAACGTGCGTATTTGATCTTCTGCTTGCATATACACACGAAGGGGGTCCAGGCACTAGCAGGTCTGCACATATGTTGACCTGGGATATCGTAAAAAATCTCCACCCTTTTACCCACCAGGCGCCGTCACCGTGATTCGAACCCGGGACCCTCAGATTGACAGTCCAACGCTTTAACCACTCGGCTATTGCGCCCGTCGGTCTGTAGTCTAAATTTATTGCTGTCTCCGCATTTTATCTGTGGTTTCGCACTTAGGTCGAATGTCTGATTAAATAACGTGATTGTTCTTTCTAACCTATGTTCGTTATCGTTTGATTTTATCTGACCTTTTTCCTATTGTGTGTTTGTGTGTCAGTATAATGTTCATGGTCCTGTTGAGTTGTCGTGTCACAGATGAAAGCATCTATTGCTTTAGAAACACTTGTGTACCTTGTGAATGGAGAGAGTTACCACTCTTTACTATTTGTTAATCATTTCATCTCCTGACCTCATTGTTTTGTTAATTTCCAGTTGAAAAACCACCGAGGCAAGCATGTGTTTGTTCTGTATTGTCCATGTGTTCTGTGTGGCTTATTAAGGATTAAAGAGGCTATGCCAGTCTTGAATAAAAGCTAATTTGTGTTTGCACATTTCTTCTGTCTTTGCTGCTGTATGCACATGTCAAATGATCGGTACAGGGACAGGCCCGGTGCTTCCTTTTTCGAGGAAGTGTCTGGGTTCTTTCAAATGTACCCTTTTATTTACCTGTGTGCTAGCTGAATCGGTAGCGCAAGCAGCACTGACTTTAAGTTGTGTACCTTGTGAATGGAGAGAGTTACCACTCTTTCCTATTTGATAATTATTTAATCTCCTGGCCCATTATTTGTAATTTCCTAGAGAAAAAAAAACAAACTATTTCGTTTTTCGCTTTTCAGTTGTGCATACGTAAGTCTTCAACTCTCAGCTCAACTGTATCTACAACAAATTCAAAGAATCTCTTCTTTTTTTTTCTTAATCCCCATTGCTCTGATACAGGCGTCTCACTCATAACCTTCAAACCGTATCTCCATTCCCCATTAAACAGTGTGGAATATAAAGTCATTATCTCCGCTGATGGAGTGCCGCGCTCGGTTAAAGTACAGACCATGGCCGGGACTAATATCTCATATCTATTACAGTGTCTGCAGTTAATTAACCATCTGACAACTCACTCCAACTATACCCGAACGAGACGAGTTTCTCTGTGGAAATATTGAATGCAAGAAGACGTTAAAGCGAAGTGCAAATGGCTGATGCCATCTACACCAAGGAAAT
>NC_134905.1:3055166-3070166 GCF_041734735.1 Babylonia areolata | reverse complement strand
CATAATGATCATGTTAAAATGGTTGACTTGTTTCCTATTTTCTAACTTGAGTCATTTTCTTGTAATCACTTTGAAATTTAGTTTTATTGAGCAGTTAATATTTCGGTATTCTGTATATTATTAACTTGTATATTATCTCTGTGTGTGTGTGTGGTGTGTGTAATACATGTAACTTGTAAGATATATGTGTGAGTGTGTGCGTGGTGTGTGTGTGTGTGTATGTGTGTGTGTGCATGTGTGTGTGAGTGCATCTATCATCTGTGTGTGTGTGTGTGTTTGGCCTTTAAGTGTGCTTCTACAACTTGTACAACAAGCCTAACTTCAGATGGAAAGATTAAAACAGCAGAAAGAGAGGATTGGACCTCGCCTCCCTGTGCCGAGCCCTAGATGCTGTGGACATGAATTCACTGCCCTGATGGCCAGAGTTATGGGACCTATCCTGTATCCATACATATACAGAAATCTCCCCTCCCCCCCCCCCCATTACTCCTACACTGCTCATTCCAAGTCCCCCATATACAACCACAGCCAAGTGCATCTTTCATAGTCCTAGCATCAGCCATCCACAGAGAACCATTAGATGTTAGGTCACCAGAGGGCCACACACCAGAGGAGACCCTGCGCTGCTGCTGAGTCACATCAGTGGTGTTTAGTAGAAAGCCTGTTCCGATTTAACACCCCCTACTACTATTATTAGTACTAAGCCCCCTACTGAAAACAATAATAGCTTTAGTCTCTGAGCCACATGGAGACTGTGAGCATCTCCACTTGCATACAGACATGTTTGAAACAGCATGATGTTTTCTGACGTATACAATATATACGTGTTCACGTGTTGGGTGTTGCGTGACAGAGCAAGCACCAGGAAGGCGACACAGAGGCACTGCTGCTGGAGGAAATTCTGGACGAGACCAACCAGCTGGACGTCACCAACTCTGTCAAACACTGGCTGCAGACTGAGGTGTGTGTGGGTGATGTGGTAGGAGAGGGTGACAAGTGTTGGGTGTGCTGGAGTTTTCAGCGTGGGTGGATGGGTGGGACTGTGAGGGCCAACAACTTACAATGATTGAAGCTGGACATCACCAGCTCTGTCGATCACTGGCTGGAGACTGAGGTGTGTGTGGGTGATTGTGTGTGTGAGTGACGCTGACAGTGGTTGTACGTGTGTGTGTGGGTGACAGTGGTGTGGGATTGTGAAGACTGACCAGCTGGATATCATTGATTATTGGTGATGTATTGTGTGTGCATGTATGATTATTTTTTTGTATTTAACTTTATCACAACAGATTTCTCTGCTCTCCCAGGGAGAGTGCGTCGCTATACTACAGTGTCACCCTTTTTTTTTTTCTGCGTGCAGTTTTGTTTGTTTTTCCTATCGAAGTGCATTTTCCTATCGAAGTGCATTTTTCTACAGAATTTTGCCAGGAACAAGCCTTTTGTTGCCATGGGTTCTTTTATGTACGCTAAGTGCATACTGCACACGGGGCCTCGGTTTAATGTCTCATCCGAATGAATAGTGTCCAGACCACCACTCAAGGTCTAGCAGAGTCAGAGAAAGTATTGGCGGCTGAGCCGTGATTCGAGTCAGCACACTCAGATTCTCTTGCTACCTAGGCGGACGCGTTACCTCTAGGCCATCACTGCACATATTGGTGATGTATTGTGTGTGCATGTGTGATTATTGTGATGTGTGTGTGTGTGTGTGCATGTGGTTTTGAATGTGTGCGTGCATGCATGTATGTGATATATATATATATATAATTATATGCTGTGTGCATGTGTTTTTATATGTGTTGATCAAAAGCCTGAAAGTGAAAGTGCAAACATAAAGAACACACACAAAAAAAACAACTAAACAGATGAAACTAAACTGCCCACCGAAAAATGAGGACATTTCTGTGTGTGTGTGTGTGTGTGTGTGTGTGTGTACGCAACACGTGTGTGTGTGTGTGTGTGTGTGTGTGTTTGTGTGTGTGTGTGTTTCCTTACTCAAACTCGAACAAAACTGTCATGAAGTGTGTTTTGTGAATTGGTCTTATTGGTGGGTTTTGTGTGTGTGTGTGTGTGTGTGTGTGTATGTGACAGTTTTGTGTTGATGCGGTAGGGCATTTGTACAGTTTGACAGTCCCTTTGCGTTTGGCTGGACTATGACTATGAGCAACCACTAACTCTTCTTCTTCTGCGTTCACTCGTATGTACACGAGTGGGCTTTTACGTGTAAGACTGTTTTTACCCCCGCCATGTAGGCAGCCATACTCCGTTTTCGGGGGTGTGCATGCTGGCTATGTTCTTGTTTCCATAACCCACCGAACGCTGACATGGATTACAGGATCTTTAACATGCGTATTTGATCTTCTGCTTGCATGTACACACGAAGGGGGTTCAGGCACTAGCAGGTGTGCACATATGTTGACCTGGGAGATCGTAAAAATCTCCACCCTTTACCCACCAGGCGCCGTCACCGTGATTCGAACCCGGGACCCTCAGATCGACAGTCCAGCGCTTTAACCACTCGGCTGTTGCGCCCGTCTGCAACAAATAACTATTAACAAACATTTTCAACCCCCGGACAGGCGTTGCTGAGCAACCCCAAGGTGACGGTGAAGGAGTCGAGCGAGGGGAGGAAGTTCGCCTTCAACCCCAAGCTGGACATTCGGGACCGCAAGGGCCTGATGAAGCTGCTGAAGAACTACGACCTGGTGGGCAAAGGAGGGGTCTTGATGGAGGACGTCGAGGAGTCCCTGCCCAACGCTCAGAAAGCCGTCAAGGTGAGGGGGACAGGGAGGAGGTGGGGGGGGGGGTATGATGGGGGTGTTGGATGTTCGAGGAGGACAGGGGAGGTGGGGGTGGGGGGGTTGGACAAAGGGGAAAGTACTTGTGGTGGAGTCATTCCCACCAAACGCTCAGGCTTGCCTGGCCGAATAAGCAGCCCCAGACAAACTGGCGATGTTCCTACCAGGACGGGGTGGGTCAACAGGTGGCACTGTTGTCCTCACTGAAATACCCCATGTGTCCTATATGACGGGATCATCATGCGGTCAAGAGGCGCGTTATAACCTCTAGCCCCCGGGGTGGGACCCTCGGAGAAACAATCCCCCCTGTGCTCGCAGGGCAGGACGTATGGGCCATGAGCTAAGGGTGGGGCACCCCGAAAGAAAACTCCAGCTGAAGATGGCGGTATCGGGGCCACAGGCGCAATTAAAACCACGCATCCACGCTTCCATGATGATGCAGTCCACAGAATCTCGATGTGGCGCTCGACCTTCGGAGACCCGCCGGGGAGGCCGGGAGCCAGGCCCTGTGCCTCAAAGGGGCCCACCCCAAGCAACCGGTGGTCGGAAAAGGAAAAGGAAGTACTGGCCAGCAGTGGAAGCCAAACTTTACGGCACCCAGGAGGAGCTGCGACGGACGGCAGCCTTCATCGAGGACACCGGGCTGCTTATCTAATGGGAGGCAAACGAGGAAGAAGAAGAAGAAGAATTGGGCCGAGGGACAATGCAGAGACTGACATGGTGTTTAGTGCTTTGAGACCTTTGGAGACCCGCCGGGGAGGCCGGGAGCCAGGCCCTGTGCCTCAAAGGGGCCCACCCCAAGCAACTGGTGGTTGGAGAAGGAAAAGGAAGTATTGGCCAACACCGACAGCAGTGGAAGCCAAACTTTACGGGCACCCAGGAGGAGCTGCGACAGACGGCAGCCTTCATCGAGGACACCGGGCTGCTTATCTAATGGGAGGCAAACGAGGAAGAAGAAGAAGAAGAAGGATTGGGCCGAGGGACAGTGCAGAGATTGATATGGTGTTCAGTGCTTTGAGATGTGTGAAAGCACTACGTAAATGTACTGCGAGGAAGCTGGTCAGGGATACAGAGGGGAGGTAACCTACTTCCGGGAGGTAATCGCCCGCAGCTGCTTTTGTTTTCTCCGCATAGGCGGATAGTAGTTTGCACAGGACAGGAATCAGACTCCCTGCCGGAGTCTGCACTAGTGGGTCACGGTAAGTATGTCAGATAAACGTAATTTTAAGGAAATATATTCCTGTGATGATGATGATGATGATGATGATGATGATTAGTATTATGATGATGATGATGATGATTAGTATTATGATGATGATGATTATTATTATGATGATGATGATGATGATGATTAGTATTATGATGATGGTGATGATGATGATTAGTATGATGATGATTAGTATTATAATGATGGTGATGATGATGATTATGATTATGATTATAATGATTAGTATTATGATGATGGTGATGATGATGATTGCTATGATGATGATGATGGTTAGTATCATGATGATAATGATTAATATTATGATGATGATGATGATGATTAGTATTAACTATTATGATGATGATGATTAGTATTATGATGATGATGGTGATGATGATGATGATGATTAGTATGATGATGGTGATGATGATGATTAGTATAATGATGATGATGATTGGTATGATGATGATTAGTATTATGATGATGATGATGATGATTAGTATGATGATGATGATTAGTATTATGATGATGATTAGTATGATGATGATGATGATTATGATGATGATGATGATTAGTATTATGATGATGATGATTAGTATTATGTTGATGGTGATGATGATGATTATGATTATGATGATTAGTATTATGATGATGATGATGATGATGATTAGTATCATGATGATAATGATAATGATGATTAATATTATGATGATGATGATTAGTATTAACTATTATGATGATGATGATTAGTATTATGATGATGGTGATGATGATTAGTATGATGATGATGATGGTGATGGTGATGATGATGATGATGATTAGTATGATGGTGTTTAGTATTATGATGATGATGATGATTAGTATTATGATGATGATGATGATGTTTAGTATTATGATGATGATGATGATGATGATGATTAGTATTATTATTAGTATTAGATGATTAGTGATGATGATGATGATGATTAGTATTATGATGATGGTGATGATGATGATTAGTATGATGATGATGATTAGTATTATGATGATGATGATGATGATGATGATGATTAGTATTATGATGATGATGATGATGATGATGATTAATATTATGATGATGATGATTAGTATTATGATGATGGTGATGATGATGATGATTAGTATGATGATGGTGATGATGATTAGTATTATGATGATGATGATGATTAGTATTATGATGATGATTAGTATTATGATGATGATGATGATGATAAGTATTATGATGATGATGATGATGATGATGATGTTTGACGTGTGATGCAGTCACTAGGGGACAACATCATCATGGTGACCAGACCAGTAGACAAGAAGAAAGTGCTGTTCTACAACGACAAAAACCTCAAATTCGACATCGATGAGGGTGAGTCGAGTGCGTGTGTCTGTTTCGTGTGTGTGTCTCTTTGTGTACTTGTGCGTGTGAGTGATGTGAGTGTGTGTGTGTGTGTGTGATGTGTGTGTGTGTGTGTGTGTGTGTGTGTGTGTGTGTGATGTGTGTGTGTGTGTGTATGTGTGTGTGTGTGATGTGTGTGTGTGTGTGAGTGATGTGAGTGTGTGTGTGTGATGTGAGTGTGTGTGTGTGTGTGTGTGTGTGTGAGAGAGAGAGAGAGAGTATTAAGGGATTGTGGTGATAAGTCCAGAGAAAATATGTCGCTCATTTGCAGTGTGTGTGTTTGTGTGTGTGTGTGTGTGTGTGTTATCATATGCATGTATTGCTCAATTACAGATATATATATATATATATATATATATATATATATATATTACGGATATATATATATATATATGAGTTGTTCATTTACTTAAATGTATGTGGTGCTTATACATGTGTGCGTTGCTCATTAACACATGTATCTCTCTCTTTTTTTCTCTTTTTTTAATATGAATGTAAAAGGCTCTTATGTGTTGGGGTGGATGTATGTGTGTATGTGTATGACTGTGTGTGTGTGTGTGTGTATGTGAATGGCTGTGTGTGTGTGTGTGTGTGTGTGTGTGTGTGTGTGTGTGTGTGTGTGTGTGCATGTGAGAAAGAGAGACAGAGACAGAGAGAGAAAGCTGTTGAGAAGTATACTAATCATGTGTTTTGGTGGACGTGTGTGTGTGCGTCTGTGTGTGTGTGTGTGCGTGTGTACGTGCGTGTGCATGTGTGTGTGTGCGTGTGCGTGCGTGTGTGTGTGTGTGACAGATTACAGAAAGCTGTGGAGGAGCGTAGCAGTGGAGGGGCTGGACGAATCGAAGATCGAGGAATACCTGACACGCAACGGGATCACCTCCATGCAAGAGGCCGGCATCCGAAAAGTGGTCAGTGGTCATTGCATGTCTGTGTGTGTGTGTGTGTGTCTGTGTCTGTGTGTGTGTGTGGTGGGGAGGGGGATGTGTGAGGGTGTGGGGGGCTGGACGAATCGAAGATCGAGGAGTACCTGACACGCAACGGGATCACCTCCATGCAAGAGGCCGGCATCCAAAAAAGTGGTCAGTGGTCATAGCGTGTGTCTGTGTGTGTGGTGGTGGGGAGGGGGATGTGTGAGGAGGTATTGAGGGGCTGGATGAATCGAAGATTGATATTCCACCTTACCGGCAACGGTATCACCTCCATGCAAGAGGCCGGCATCCAAAAAAGTGGTCAGTGGTCATAGCATGTGTCTGTGTGTGTGTGTGGGGGGGGGGGGGTTGGAGGGGGGGGGGGGGAGGAGGAGGGGGGGAATGGTGTGGGGGTCTGGACGAATCGAAGATCGAGGAATACCTGACACGCAACGGGATCACCTCCATGCAAGAGGCCGGCATCCTGAAAATTGGTCAGTGCTCCGGGGGATGCCTGTCTGTATGTATGAGGGGTGAGGGTTGAAGGGGGGTGTTGAGGGCGTGAGGGGGTGAGGGGTGGCATGGGGGACTGTGAGAGAGTGTGGGTCTGTGTGGGTTGTGAGTGAGTATGTGTGTAGGGGGTGTGGGGGGGAGGATGTTTGTGTGTGTGTGTCATGTGGTTGGGTGTGGGTGAGTGTGGTGTGTCTGTGTTTGTGTGGATTTGGGTGGGTGGGGGGTGTTTGTTTGTTTGTGTGTGTGTGTGTGAGTGTGCACAAATTTGTACATATGTGTGTGTGTGTGTGTTTATGTAAGTATTTGTGTGAATGTTAGTGTATTTCAAAATGCCAGGCATGTGTGTGTTTTCAGTGTTGTTGACTTAACTAATAATAGAATATATATCTAGGGACTGGCTGATCAAAAGGTTCAAGAGATCAGCAAAAACATGCACAACGTGCAGTTTGAGGTATCATTCCGTTGAATTGATTTATTTTGTCTTCGATGGGTGAAGGTCCTGACAAAATGAGGAAATGGTTCTTATAAGTCCTTACAACTAACACAGGTCTTTATAAGTTACATGACATAACCTGAAGTCTCTGGGAACCGTTGGTTGTGGAACCTTTTAACCTCTCTTAACTCTCTCAGTACGGCCAGTCCTCTCTTCTCCTCTACACAGACCCCTCGGGTTGTCCAGTGGGTGTCTGAATGACCCAACCTTTAGCTTCCGTCGTCAGAATTGTGGTATTCTTTGTCAACAAAAACCTCTTCAGTATACGAGCCTTCCACTTGCAATATTTTGATGGTGGTAATTGGGGTGAAACTCTGTTAACGTCGTCTCTTTCGCCGTTCGTATGGAGTGAGTTAACCTGTGTATGATAAGTCAGTCGTGTCCGACTATCTGGGCTAGAGTTTGATTATTGTGGAGAGTGTCTTGCCCAAGTTATATCCCCACTCTCTCGGCCTAGAGGGTTTTAGGACAGTCGGCGTTTGAGATGGTTCCCAAAGGCCAGCTAGCCCCCAAGGCTGCAGCACTAAGAGCCAGTGCAATCTTGCCTCCCGGTTTGAGAGTCATAGTCCTTCACAAAAGACTAAGCTGTAAATGACTTCCCATTGCGTTGGAGAAATTGATAAAACAGCTCTCACTTTGCTGTTGGCCCAACTGTAAGCTTTTGTCAATCTATGATATAAGCTGAGTTGGGTAAAAATCTGCCCCTTTCTATCTCTATGGCCTGCCTTCACCTCTACACTCCATCTCGCTCACTACGATCGGCTTCGGATCCACTCTGTTTACGCATACCCAGATTCAAACGCTCGACTGTTGGCCGCCGTTCTTTCTCTGTCTCGGGAACCTTGCAGTTGGAATGAGCTTCCTCTTTCACTTCGTCAAGTCTCCACACTCAGCTCTTTCAAGTCTGGCCTTAAAACCTACCTCTCCCCAAAATAGCCTCCCTTCCCTGCCTCTTCCTTGTCTTCAGTTTCTCCAGTTTTAGAGTTATGCATGCGTGTGAATGACTGGTGTGAAAGTGCTTTGATTTGTCTCTGCACAAGATTCAGCGCTATATAAATACCATTGCGATCGCGCCTTAATTTTAGCCCGATATCCCAATCGAACCATATAATTATGTGACCTGGTTCGAGACAAAATTTGACAAAAAACAAGAACGCCAGAGAATCGACAGACAGACAGAAAATACGAAAAAAAACTTAGCCGTATGGAGAGCACAGGAACAGGAGTCATAATGGCTGCCGGAAAAAAGAGGGTGCTAGCCAGCGGGACAAAGGGAAGGTTACCTACTTCCGGGAGGTTATCGGCCGTAGTTTCGTTTTCTCCGCATAGGCAGGATAGTAGTTTGCACAGGACAGGAATGTCAGACCCCTGCCGGAGTCTGCACTAGTTGGGTCACGGTAAGTATGTTATTTAAACGTAATTTTAGTTAGAAAATTTCCTTTTATTATATATATATATATATATACCTGCAGCCATCAGCACTCACCAGCCGTGTTGTGTGTCTCACAGAGCGCGGTGCCTCGCCGAAAGAAGGGCACCGGCAAGAGGAACATGAAGTTCAAGCGGCACAACGACCACTTGGAGGGCGTGCTGAAGGACTACTCCGACGTCAGCAAGTGACGGGCGGCCATGGCAGTTGCTGTGAGAGAGGGATAGAGAACTCAAAACGTTTTTATTCAAGGATTAAGATTTTAGGCAGAGAGAGTGAGTGACCTGGACCATGTAACTGGAAGACTAAGTTGTGGCTTGTGGTTGTTGCATGCTAAAGGACGGTTCTGGATTAAGATAGTAACGGCATCCATGGTGGTTGTTGCTTGCTGAAGGGACTGTTCTGAAGTGAACAATTAACGGCAGCCATGATGGTTGTTGCTTGCTGAAGGGACTGTTCTGAAGTGAACAATTAACGGCAGCCATGATGGTTGTTGCTTGCTGAAGGGACTGTTCTGAAGTGAACAATTAACGGCAGCCATGATGGTTGTTGCTTGCTGAAAGGACTGTTCTGAAGTGAACAGTTAACGGCAGCCATGATGGTTGTTGCTTGCTGAAGGGACTGTTCTGAGGTGAACATGTAACGGCAGCCATGATGGTTGTTGCTTGCTGAAGGGACTGTTCTGAAGTGAACAGTCAACGGCAGCCATGATGGTTGTTGCTTGCTGAAGGGACTGTTCTGAAGTGAACATGTAACGGCAGCCATGATGGTTGTTGCTTGCTGAAGGGACTGTTCTGAAGTGAACAATTAACGGCAGCCATGATGGTTTGTTGCTTGCTGAAGGGACTGTTCTGAGGTGAACAATTAACGGCAGCCATGATGGTTGTTGCTTGCTGAAGGGACTGTTCTGAAGTGAACAGTTAACGGCAGCCATGATGGTTGTTGCTTGCTGAAGGGACTGTTCTGAAATGAACAATCAACAGCAGCCATGATGGTTGTTGCTTGCCGAAGGGACTGTTCTGAGGTGAACAATTAACGGCAGCCATGATGGTTGTTGCTTGCCGAAGGGACTGTTCTGAGGTGAACATGTAACGGCAGCCATGATGGTTGTTGCTTGCCGAAGGGACTGTTCTGAGGTGAACATGTAACGGCAGCCATGATGGTTGTTGCTTGCTGAAGGGACTGTTCTGAGGTGAACATGTAACGGCAGCCATGATGGTTGTTGCTTGCCGAAGGGACTGTTCTGAGGTGAACATGTAATGGCAGCCATGATGGTTGTTGCTTGCCGAAGGGACTGTTCTGAGGTGAACATGTAATGGCAGCCATGATGGTTGTTGCTTGCCGAAGGGACTGTTCTGAGGTGAACATGTAACAGCAGCCATGACAGATGTTGTGAGAGAGAGTGAGTGACCTGGCTGTGTAGTTGGGAGACGATTCTGATGTGAACAAGCAGTGGCAGCCATGATGGTTGTGGTCACAGAGAGAGAGAGGGAGGGAGAGAGAGAGAGAGACAGTGACCTTGCTGTGTTGTTGGAAGAGTGAATGAAAAGGAGTGGGAGTCGTTCAGCTTGTAAAATTTACACCCTTCTGATCTCTCTGTGTATGTGTGTGTGGTCAGTTTGATTGTTGGCATTTTCTTAAAAAAAAAAAAACCCAAAAAACCCCACAAACGGTAGAGAAATGGGTATGTAGACTGATGTGTGACAGTGTGTGTGTGTGTGTGTGTGTAAATGTTTGTGTGTGTGTGTGTTCCTAAATTTGTCACCTTTTTGACGGGCGCAATAGCCGAGTGGTTAAAGCGTTGGACTGTCAATCTGAGGGTCCCGGGTTCGAAATAACGGTGACGGCGCCTGGTGGGTAAAGGGTGGAGATTTTTCCGATCTCCCAGGTCAACATATGTGCAGACCTGCTAGTGCCTGAACCCCCTTAGTGTGTACTATGCAAGCAGAAGATCAAATACGCACGTTAAAGATCCTGTAATCCATGTCAGCGTTCGGTGGGTTATGGAAACAAGGACATACCCAGCATGCACACCCCCGAAAACGGAGTATGGCTGCCTACATGGTGGGGTAAAAACGGTCATACACGTAAAAGCCCACTCGTGTGCATACGAGTGAATGCAGAAGAAGAAGAAGAGTCACCTTTTGTGTAACGATGTACCTCTCCCTCTCTCTCTCTCATGCTTGCTTTCTCCTGAGTATGTCCGTTACTTTTAAGTCATACATATTTAAAAGTAATTCCATTATTTCCTTTTAAATAACACGTCAGTATCTGTTTGCTTTCTTTTTGAATTTTGAATTTGACCTGGTTGGAGACATAATTTGACAACAAACAAGAACGCCAGAGAATCGACAGACAGGCAGAAAATACGGAAAAAAAAAACTTAGCCGTATGAAGAGCACAGGAACAGGAGTCATGATGGCTGCTGGAAAAAGAGGGCGCTAGCCAGCGGGACAAAGGGGAGGTTACCTACTTCCGGGAGGTTATCAGCCGTAGTTTCGTTTTCTCCGCATAGGTGGATAGTAGTTTGCACAGGACAGGAATGTCAGACCCCTGCCGGAGTCTGCACTAGTTGGGTCACGGTAAGTATGTTATTTAAACGTAATTTTAAATAGAAAATTTCCTTTTTGAAGTAATTCTAAGACATATTCCGACTGGAATGCCTGTGTTTAGTTTCCAAGGAAGGAAAATAAAAGATAGATGGCAGATGCGTACAGACATGGGGTATTCTGTCTGTCTCAGTGTCAGATTTTGTATTTTTGAAGAAAAGTTGATGTAGAGACTTTGCTGTTCAAATGTGTGTTTGTGTAAGTGGTGTTTATGACACTGACAGATGATTAAGGAAAAAAAGGTGAATAACTTATGTAATAAGGGTTTGGACGTTGAGAGATGTACAGGTGTTTGAGTGAGAGCACACCAGTACCAGTGCCTCTGTGTGTGTGTATTTCACTAAGATCAGTGTGTATTTGTTTCATTAAGATCAGTGTGCATGTGTGTTCCATTTAGATCAGTATACATATGTGTGTTTAATTAACTCACTCCGGACGATTAGTTCTCTCCCTTGCTTTTCCCTACAGACGACCCATTTGTTAGGGTTAGGGGAAAAAAATCACAAAAAATACAAAATATAAAGCAACTGAATGAAACTCACTGTACTTGACCCACTGACCCCCTCTCCTCACGTCATGTGTACGCCCACCCCCCTCTCTCTTGACTGTTCTCAGAAGATGAGTCACTTTCAGTACCTTCTTGCTGTTTGCTTTCTTCTTTGCAGATACTTTATTCAATGTCTTCACCATCCTCGTCGATGTTGAAACCTTCAGTTTGAAGCATTTCAATCGCTTCATCAACAGTAAAAAGCCGCTGTCGTGATCTAGTTTGCTCGAAACATTTCCACTTGTATCGCCTGCGATGCCATTTTCAATACGTATGCAGATTAGCTTGTCGTGTGGGGTCCTGAACTCGCTGGCTCACTGTGGAGTGTGTTGTTACAGAATCGCATGAACAAACTTTCCATTCGACCCTTGACACGTTCACAGTGCCCGGTGTAGCTGCAATTTTTATGCTACCCCATGAGGAAAACGTGGAAAAATAAATTTTAATTGTCGAAACCGCTATAGCGTTCCATCGTCCGGAGTGAGTTAAGATAAGCAAGTGAGTGCTGTGTCGGCAAACCACTTGAACTGTCCACACGAAAAAAGAAAAAAAAAAAGAATCGGTCATTTTGATCTGATACATGTAGAACCTATTTTTGAGAAAGGAAATTCATTCCGGAACTACTCGATAAATAAACTCCATCACAACAACACGACAAAGATCTGTACGGATTCAGCGGCAAGTGTATGGAAAGAAACTGTGTTAGCTTGATCACACACACACACACACACACACACACACACACACAGACGGATGTTTTACACCAGTCTTCACCAAGCGAAATATCCTACCCTTTACTGCCATACGTGTGGACATTCAAATACACCAGAAAATGGGGACTCCATAAACGATAAACCATTCAACAAACATTACACACATCTTCAAACATAATGTATATATGTGTACACAAACACTCAGCACAGAAAATCAATATTCACTGACGACAACCCATAATGCATAACTGTACAATTACTACAAATAAAGTTCAGCATGTTAGCATAACTGTACAATTACTACAAATAAAAGCTCAGCATGTTAGCATAACTGTACAATTACTACAAATAAAGCTCAGCATGTTTGCATAACTGTACAATTACTACAAATAACGCTCAGCATGTTAGCATAACTGTACAATTACTACAAATAAAAGCTCAGCATGTTAGCATAACTGTACAATTACTACAAATAAAGCTCTGCATGTTATTTCACACTCACAGTGGTGACAAACGCAGCAGCCAAGCGAATTAAACTGTTGAACTTTCAGTTTGAGAGGGTCCTTGGTTCGAATCCTGTTCACAGCGCCTGAACTAACCCCCCTCCTCCCCCCAAAACCTCCCACCCCCCACCCCGCCCCCATCACATGCAGAAGGTCGAACATGCACGCAAAAGATCACGTAATCCATGTCAGTGTTCCGTGGGTTATGGATGCAAGAGCATATATCATCCAGCATGCAGTCCCTGGAAAATGGAATATGGCTGCCTACATGGCAGGGAAGGCGGGGCTGAGGGTGAAGGGGGGTTGGGAGGGTGGGGAGATCTATCATGCATGTAATTTTCAACCCCTCTCGTACTTACATGGTGAACATGGGAGTTGCAGCCCACTAATGAATAAGAAGAATTTCACACACACAACAGTGGTAAATTTCATTTTATAACAATGACACAGGAGTAAAAGTTTGCACATTTGTAGCAGAGATCCAAAGAGCGACATACATACAACACACACGCACACACAGATCGCAACACTAAAGTTGAGTACAGCTCCAAACAGGGCACAATATGTAACACGGCACAGACTTAAATTCAGAGAGCACAGACCTGCTATGCCCACACCAGTTCACAGTACTCTACACACTATAAATCATCTGATACAAAGTATGAATTCTGATACAGGCTAAAAGAAATAAGTGAAAAAAAAAAGGGTCTTAGAAACATTTTCATTCATACGCATTTTACATACCCGGACACGTGTGTGTGCGTGCGTGCACACACACACACACACATATAAAATATGAGGGGTGTTTTTTTGTTTTTAATATCAAAATCAACGGCACCAAAAAAAAAAAAAAAAAAATCTTCTAGGGGAATCAACAACCCTTGAAGGACTAAAACTGTTGATGATGTGCATGCAGTTGTTCCCCTTGCTAGGTATTTCGCTGCGACATCAATATGTAAAAAAAAAAAGAAACATCAGGAGACATGCATCTTTTTATCAACAGCAACTGATACAACAACAACAACTAATACTACTGAGACTACTACTACTTCTATCGCTACTGCTGTTTGTGTATTTCATTGTCATTAATAAAATTAATAGATGCATAAGGAAAAACAGATGCTTTTGAATAACGTAATCCCCTCCCCCCCCCCCCTCCTCTCCGCCCCATTATGGAGCCGGAGACCGAAACCTACGTCATTTTGATGAGTCATCACGTAAGCAACGTCAGTCATCACGTCTGTGTGTGCGTGCGTGCGTGTGTTGTGTGTGTGTGTGAGAGAGAGAGAGAGAGAGAGAGCGTGTATCAGTGATCGTGTAAGTGTGTGTGTGTGTGTGTGTGCTAGTGTCACGTCAGGGCGTTCCAATAGCTTCCTGCAACGTGGCATCAAGTCAAAGAATGACGACATCAAAGTATGACGACAACGTGAAGGCACAGCAGCGTCACAAGTGTAGTTGACGTCACAGCAGACATCCATGACGTCACCACTGTAGTCGCAGAAGAGCCTGAAACAAAAAAAAAACGTGACGAAGTGTACGATCATCCGAAATAAAATACAGAAAGAAAGAAAGAAAGAAACAAGAAGAAGAATCAGCCAAACCGTATTGTGCACAACGTGCTGTGATTTCAGTTATAATTTGTTGGTAAAGTCCAAGTTTTAGCATCCTAAGTCATTGCACCTATTTCACTGAACTGAAATCATCTTCAGTGTTGACGATCTTCAGCAGTCCATTGCTAATGTATGACTTTTTCAACTCCTTGTTAAATAGTCCTGTTGGTTCGCTGTTATAGTTGTTAGTTTTTTTATTAGAAATATGTTATATTGTTATGTGTTTTTTGTTTTGTTTTGTTTTTTAAACAAAACTTAAATCAGTAAT
>NC_134905.1:3035166-3037666 GCF_041734735.1 Babylonia areolata | reverse complement strand
TTGTTGTTGTCGATGTTATTGTCGTCATTGTTGTTGTTGTTGATGATGATGATGTTATTGTCGTCGTCGTTGTTGTTGTTGTTGACGAAGTTATTGTCGTCATTGTTGTTGTTGACGATGATGTTATTGTCGTCGTTGTTGTTGTTGTTGTTGTTGTTGATGATGTTATTGTCGTCATTGTTGTTGTTGTTGATGATGTTGTCGTCGTCGTCGTCGTTGTTGTTGTTGTTGATGATGTTATTGTCGTCATTGTTGTTGTTGTTGTTGTTGATGATGTTATTGTCGTCATTGTTGTTGTTGTTGTTGTTGATGATGTTATTGTCGTCATTGTTGTTGTTGTTGTTGTTGATGATGTTATTGTCGTCATTGTTGTTGTTGTTGTTGTTGTTGTTGTTGTTGATGATGTTATTGTCGTCGTCGTCGGCGTCGTTGCTGTTGTTGACGATGATGTTATTGTCGTCGTTGCTGTCGTTGTTGTTGTTGATGATGTTATTGTCGTCGTCGTCATTGTTGTTGTTGATGATGTTATTGTCGTCATTGTTGTTGTTGTTGTTGTTGACGATGATGTTATTGTCGTCGTCGTCGTTGTTGTTGTTGATGATGTTATTGTCGTCGTCGTCGGCGTCGTTGTTGTTGTTGTTGATGATGTTATTGTCGTCATTGTCGTTGTTGTTGATGATGTTATTGTCGTCGTCGTCGTCGTCGTTGTTGTTGACGATGATGTTATTGTCGTCGCCGTTGTCGTTGTTGTTGTTGTTGTTGACGATGATGTTATTGTCGTCGCCGTTGTCGTTGTTGTTGTTGTTGTTGTTGACGATGATGTTATTGTCGTCGTCGTTGTTGTTGTTGACGAAGTTATTGTCGTCGTTGTTGTTGTTGTTGTTGTTGTTGCTGTTGTTGATGACGTTATTGTCCTCCTTGTCGTAATGATTGTTTTTGTTGTTGATGATGATGTAGTCGTCGTCGTTATTGTTGTTGTTCATGGATGGAGATGGAGATTGGGAACCAAAGAAAGAACGGGAAAAAGGAAAGAAAGAAAGAAGCAGCAGCTTCTGTTTGAAGGAGACTTCGCACCGTGCGGACTGATCCATATGCGCGACACCAAGTGGAGTGATGGCCTAGAGGTAACGCGTCCGCCTAGGAAGCGAGAGAATCTGAGCGCGCTGGTTCGAATCACGGCTCAGCCGCCGATATTTTCTCCTCCCCCTCCACTAGACCTTGAGTGGTGGTCTGGACGCTTAGTCATTCGGATAAAACGATAAACCGAGGTCCCGTGTGCAGCATGCACTTAGCGCACGTAAAAGAACCCACGGCAACAAAAGGGTTGTTCCTGGCAAAATTCTGTAGAAAAATCCGCTTCGATAGGAAAAACAAATAAAACTGCACGCAGGAAAAAAAAAAAAAGGGTGGCGCTGTAGTGTAGCGACGCTCTCTCCCTGGGGAGAGCAGCCCGAATTTCACACAGAGAAATCTGTTGTGATAAAAAGAAATACAAATACAACATCGAGCAGATTCCTGACTTTGGCATAAAGCAGTCTGAATGCTCGCGTCAGAGCCTCAGTTGAAAGCTTACCATTTGTATTTCAGGTATGACGGGCGCAACAGCCGAGTGGTTAAAGCGTTGGACTGTCAATCTGAGGGTCCCGGGTTCGAATCACGGTGACGGCGCCTGGTGGGTAAAGGGTGGAGATTTTTACGATCTCCCAGGTCAACATATGTGCAGACCTGCTAGTGCCTGAACCCCCTTCGTGTGTATCCGCAAGCAGAAGGTCAAATACGCACGTTAAAGATCCTGTAATCCACGTCAGCGTTCGGTGGGTTATGGAAACAAGAACATACCCAGCACGCACACTCCCGAAAACGGAGTATGGCTGCCTACATGGCGGAGTAAAAACGGTCATACACGTAAAAGCCCACTCGTGTACATATGAGTGAACGTGGGAGTTGTAGCCCACGAACACAGAAGAAGAAGAAGAAGAAGTATTTCAGGTATAAAACATTTAGCCTAAAATGAAGGTAAGCAAAATAAAGAGATATAAACACGATAAACAGAGAAGTAAATATATCAAATTGTAGTTTTGATAAAAACGAAAGGTGCGTACATATACCGTACAATACAATACCTTACGTTATATTGCATTACAGTTCAGTACAGTGCAATGCACGCCATGTAATATAATGCAATGCAAATGTCTGGGATTGTTCCAATGTACCTTTTTATTTACCTGTGTGCTAACTGAACTGGTAGCGTAAGCAGCATTTGGCTTGAAGTTATGTACCTTGTGTGTGGAGAGAGTTACCACTCTTTACTAATTTGTACAGTATAATTACATTTCCTTACATTACAGTACAGCACAGTACAGTACAGTACAATGTAATGTTTAATGCAACAGCACAGTACAATGCAGTACATTACATTACATTACAGCATAGCACAGTACAGTAAAGTGCAAAGTGATATAATGCGATTGAAAGGCATTGCAATGACACACAATGCTAA
>NC_134905.1:2995166-3030166 GCF_041734735.1 Babylonia areolata | reverse complement strand
AAACTTGTTCAACACACAAACTGAAAAAAGTGCTACCCATATGGAAACTTGTCCAACTGACACACAAACTGAAAAAAGCGCCAGCTATATGGAAACTTATTCAACACACAAACTGAAAAAAGTGCTACCCATATGGAAACTTGTTCAACACACAAACTGAAAAAAGCGCCAGTTATATGGAAACTTGTCCAACACACAAACTGAAAAAAGCGCCAGTTATATGGAAACTTGTCCAACACACAAACTGAAAAAAGCGCCAGTTATATGGAAACTTGTCCAACACACAAACTGAAAAAAGTGCTACCCATATGGAAACTTGTTCAACACACAAACTGAAAAAAGCGCCAGTTATATGGAAACTTGTTCAACACACAAACTGAAAAAAGTGCTACCCATATGGAAACTTGTTCAACACACAAACTGAAAAAAGCGCCAGTTATATGGAAACTTGTTCAACACACAAACTGAAAAAAGTGCTACCCATATGGAAACTTGTCCAACACACAAACTGAAAAAAGCGCCAGCTATATGGAAACTTGTCCAACACACAAACTGAAAAAAGTGCTACCCATATGGAAACTTGTTCAACACACAAACTGAAAAAAGTGCTACCCATATGGAAACTTGTCCAACACACAAACTGAAAAAAGCGCCAGCTATATGGAAACTGGTTCAACACACAAACTGAAAAAAGTGCTACCCATATGGAAACTTGTCCAACACACAAACTGAAAAAAGCGCCACCTATATGGAAACTTATCCAACATACAAACTGAAAAAGCGCCACCTGTATGGAAATTTGTTCAACACACGAACTGAAAAAGCGCCACCCATATGGAAACTTGTCCAACACACAAACTGAAAAAGCGCCAGTTATATGGAAACTTGTTCAACACACGAACTGAAAAAGCGCCAGTTATATGGAAACTTGTCCAACACACAAACTGAAAAAAGCGCCACCTATATGGAAACCGGTTCAACACTGAACCTGAAAAAAGCGCCACCTATATGGAAACCGGTTCAACACTGAACCTGAAAAAAGCGCCACCTATAGTGGAAATCGGTTCAACACACAAACTTAAACGGAAACTTGTCCAACACAATAACAAAAAAATAACAAAACAAAAAAACGCCACCTATATGGAAACCTGTCCAACACACAAACAGAAAAAAAACGCCACCTTTATGGAAACCTGTCCAACACACAAACTGAAAAAAGCGCCACCTGTATGGAAACCTGTCCAACACACAACTTGAACTGAAAAAAGCGCAAACTGAAAAAAGCGCCACCTAAACGGAAACTTGTCCAACACAAGAACTGAAAAAAACCGCCACCTGTATGGAAACCTGTCCAACACACAAACTGAAAAAAGCGCCACCTATATATTCAGTGAAATAACCGGAGTCAGCTCTTCTTTTTCTTCTTCTTCTTCGTTCGTGGGCTGCAACTCCCACGTTCACTCGTACTTATGTACACGAGTAGGCTTTTTACGTGTATGACCCGGTTTTTACCCCACCATGTAGGCAGACATACTCCGTTTTCGGGGGCCAGTGTGCATGCTGGGTATCTTCTTGTTTCCATAACTCACCTAACGCTGACATTGATGGATTACAGGATCTTTAACTTATGTATTTGATCTTCTGCTTGCGTATACACACAAAAAGGGGGTTGTTGAGGCACGAGCAGGTCTGCATATATGTTGACCTGGGAGATCGGAAAAATCTCGCCACCCTTTACCCACCAGACGCCGCGGTTACCGAGATTCGAACCCGGGACCCTCAGATTGAAACTGAGTCCAACTGACGCTTTAACCACTCCGGGCTATTGCCAGCGCCCGTCAGACAAAGAAATCCAAGAGAAATTGGACGAGTGTTGAATCATGGATACCGAGTTTATTGTCAGTGATCGTCAAGTTTGCACTGTGTTACCTTCTGTTGCGATCAAATGGCTAACAATGCACTCAGTGGCACTGTATGCATGAATGTGTGTGGGGGCGGGAGGGGGGGTGGGGGTGGGGGTGGGGGGGGGGGGGGGGGGGGGGGGGGGGGGGGGGGGGGGAGGGGGAGGGGGGGGGGGGGGGGGGGGTGCACTGAGGATAGTGGTGTGTACTTGCGTGTGTGTGTGTCTGTGAGTGCGTGCGCCCCGGAGCCGTACGTGTGTGTAGGTGTGGGGGTGTGGGTTGGAGGAGGTTGGGGCGGGGAAGAGGGGTCAGTGTGTGTGTGTGTGTGTGTGTGTGTGTGTGTGTGTGTGCCTGTGTCTGTGTGTCTGTGTCTATGTGTCTCACGTGTGTGTGTGTGTGTGTGTGTGTGTGTGTGTATGTGTCTGTGTCTGTCTCTGTGTGTGTCTGTGCAGGGTGTCTGTGCATCTGTGTGTGTGTATGTGTGTGTGTGTGTGTGTGTGTGTGTGTGTGTGTGTGTGTGTGTGTTACGTGCGTGCGTACGTCAGTGTGTGTGTGTGTGTGTTTGTGTGTGCGCACACGTTTTTTTTCTTCTCGTTTTTTTATGCAGCTTATCATTACTGACCATGCTTATGACTTTATGTAGTATTGTGTAGCATAGACCCTGATTAGGGCGGGAAATGGATGTTAAAAAAAAGAAGAATAATAAATTATAAAGCACGCCAGTGCTTATCTATTATCCTCGGAAATAAAGAACTTTGTCTGGACTGGTCTGGATTTTGTCTGGTCTTCTCTCTCTCTCTCTCTCTCTCTCTCTCTCTCTCTCTCTCTCTCTCTCTCTCTTTCTTGAAGAATCTGCTTTTGTGCATGCCAGCATTTTTCTTACCTTTTTCACCCCAGAGAACCGGACTGATGTAAAAAAAAAAAAAAAAAAGCAATCAGTTGGGCTAATTCCTTTACCCTCGAGAAATAAAATTTCGTTCATTCTTTCAAGTTCGTCAGTTCTCTCTCTCTCTCTCTCTCTTGCAGTCTAACTTTTTATCTCAGCCGTTCATTTCTCTTTCACTCTTTAGCCCAGTTTGCTTTCACGCACGCAAGTAACACCCCCTTTTCCCTAGATACAGACACGCGCGCGCGCGCACTGACGCACACACACACACACGTCTTGTTTGGTCTCGTCTGGTCTTCTCTCTCTCTCTCTCTCTCACACACACACAATCTCCCAAATTTCCCTGCACAGACCCCCAAACTTGGAGTAGAGTCAATATTGCACTGGCTCTTAGTGTTATATTTTACCAGTCACAAATGAAAGAGATTTTTTTCTTTCTTTAAAAAAAAAAAAATTGATATTTGATTCATATAAAAACAAAAGACATCTAGAAAGAACCAAACAACTATGTGTAAAAATGTTTACACATCACATAGGAAAATTTGGAGGAGTATCAATCGTGGGCACATCGCTTTTAGTAACAGCACATTCTGGTCAAAATAGCACTTTCGAACATTTTAAAGCGCTTTTTGAGCAAGTACACATATCACGGCATTTTTTTTTTTTTAAGTGCTTAAAAGTTTACCTTTGCAAACCCATATCTACCATAATTAGAGGTGATAGTTGTCTATTGGCTGCAGTATTGTCATAAGCTTATATAACATTTCTTACTCAGTGACTTTCTTTTTCATTTATATAAATAACCACCGCTGTTTCAGCGGCCTCACAAATTCTTTAATGGAAAAGTCTTGGAATTTTCTTTTTGGAAAAGTATGGAATTTAAGTAAAACGGGCGATTTCGAAAATGAGAGTCTTCTGATCTTGATATATGTTCTTTTGATTACTAAACTAACTGTAAAATTGAAATATATCTTTTTGAGAATAATAATTTTAATTAAGCTTGAAGAAAATATAGTGAATTAAGATAACTCTATTATTTTATATAATAAAAATACGTATTTATGTTTATTTATGTATAGTATTGTATTATATTAAAAGTCTTTTTTTTTTTATCTAAGGAAATTAAGTCTTACATTTCTGCCAGTTGATTTATTATCTCCCCTACAAGAGAATAACTTTCGCTTTTTGACACAAACTTGTAACGCCACTGTTCAAGTTTCAGCGCTCTGTGTTTCTCGAGGCGTCGGTAATGTCCTTGCTATTTCAGCATTCTAAGTAAGTTCCTGGAGCTCTGTGCCATGTAATGAATATAATGCTTCGATATTTTTTTTTTCTTTTCCATGTTTCATTCTTTCTTTTCTTCGGTGTTTTTGTTGATGTTGCTTTTAGGGGGGGTTGTTTTGTTTTGTTTTGAATCAACTGTTAAATCTTTTCCTTGCTGCTGGCTTTTTCTTTTTTCGATTGACAAGATGAGGGAAGGGGGGGGGGGGGGAACATTGTTTATTCAGTTATCCTAAGAAATAATGCTTGCAGATGGGCCAACACCAAAGTGAAATCGAGGTATATCAATGCATGGTTTCACCATTGCAGTGAAAACTCATTTACAGCTTAGTCCTTTGTGAAGGACTATGACTCTCAAACTAGGAGGCAAGATTGCACTGGCTCTTAGTGTTGCAGCCTTGGGGGCTAGTTGGCTTTTGGAAAGCATCCCAACGCCGGCTGTTCTTCAAACCCTCTTGGTCGAGAGAGAGGGGACGTAACTTGGGCAAGACACTCTCCACCATTATAAATTTCCATCCCAGATAGTCAAAATAGCATGTTCTGATGGTCACTAGAGTCGAACACAAACAGCGTAAGTTGTTGAAAATGTCCACTAGGTTTTGATGGTAAAGTTTTGAAATAACCTTCAGACAGAAAGCATATTTGGATGGATTCACATCCTAGTAGCAGTCGTAGTGCAGGTACAGGTACAGAATTTGGGACTTTTTTTTTTTTTTTTTTTTTTTTTTTTTTTAAGCGTTTTTGGCATTTCAACGCCCCTTCTTAATACAGAAATAGTTTAGGGTTGCATACATGCGTATGAAATTTTTTAAATGTTCATTCAAAATCGAATGGTTTTATTAATGATTTAGAGTCATTGTCTAAAAGATTCTTGAACTGGTCAATAGTTTTAGCTGTTTTTGTTGAATTATTCCGTGCATTCCATCCTTTAACTGCTCTAAAGCTAAAAGAAAACTTACGAATATTTGTTTTGCAAAATTTTGTGAAAAGGTAGTATAGAGTTTGTTAGTGGAGAAGAAGGTGCAGGGGTCAGTGTCAACCATTTTATTAATTATCTTGAATACTTGTATCATGTCTCCTCTATATCTTCTGTATTTTTGTGAATGCAAGTTTAGTTGTCTCAAACGGTTTTGGTAGTCCAAATCTCTTAACTCTGGTACCATTTTAGTTGCTCTCTTTTCAGCACCTGTTCAACTGCTTTAGACTGTAATATTAGTCTGGGATACCAAATTATATTACCATATTCCAAAACTGGTCGAACAATTGTTTTATAGAGGTTGACAAAAATGTCCTTATCCATAAATGTAAATGTTCTCTTAATAGTAGTAGCTAGCTTAGGAACAAAAGAAAGCCTTGAACTGGCTGAAGCTGATATACAGCCTCTTCTTTGATCTCATAACATATTTTGTTATAGATTTGGGTCAAAGATCGATACTTCATTCAGATTTTATTTACTCATCAAACTCTCTTAAAAAAAATAATTTTGTAGAATTGTCCAGTTGGTTCATGAATGACTTAGTAGACGGTGCTTGTTTTTTTGTTTTAAATGTCGTGGCAGATGGTTCCATACATTCATAGTAATTCGGTTACTGAAGCAAAACTTTCATGTGTTAGTATTTGAACGTTGTACAAAAATGTTCCATTTTTTTCCAAAACAAAACAACTGGCACGTCATCAGTTAATTTACGTCAGTGCTTTGTGCATACTGTGACTTAAGTCACACTGTATAGACTGCCGTGCTGCTACAAAAGGAATGGTACTGAGTGTAGCGTAGTGTAGTGTGGTGAAGTGTGGGGTGGTGGTGGTGGTGGTGTGTGTGTTTGAGAGAGAGAGAGAGAGAGAGAGAGAGAACTAGTGTGTGTGACCTCAGTAAATGTAGCATTGGTTCAACCCAGTGTGCGTGCGTGTGCATGCGTACGTGCATGTGTATGTGCACGTGTGTTAGAGTGAGCGTGAGTGAGTGTGTGTGTGTGTGCATGCGTGTGTTTGTGTGTGAGAGAGAGAGTAAATGTGTGTGTGTGTGTGTGTGTGTGTGTGACATCATCATGTGCTATTTGTGTGTGTGCATGTGTGTGTGTGAGAGAGAGAGTGTGTGAATGTGTGTGACATCAACATGTGTTGTGTATGTACATCTGTGAGAGACAGAGAGTGTGTGTGAATGTGTGTGAATGTGTGTGTGTGACATCATCATGTGTTATTTGTGTGTGTACATCTGTGTGAGAGAGTGTGTGTGTGAATGTATGTGTGTGTATGACATCATCATGTGTTATTTGTGTGTGTACATGTGTGTGTGTGAGAGAGAGAGTGAATGAATGTGTGTGTGACATCAACATGTGTTATTTGTGTGTGTACATGTGTATGTGTGTGAGAGAGAGAGAGTGTGAATGTGTGTGTGTGTGACATCAACATGTGTTGTGTATGTACATGTGTGTGTGTGACACAATCATGTTATTTGTGTGTGTGCATGTGTGTGTGAGAGAGAGTGAATGTGTGTGTGTGTGTGTGTGTGTGACATCATCATGTGTTATTTGTGTGTGTACATGTGTGTGTGTGTGAGAGAGAGAGAGTGTGTGAATGTGTGTGTGTGTGTGTGTGACATCATCATGTGTTATTTGTGTGTGTACATGTGTGTGTGTGAGCGAGAGGAAAGAGAGAGAGAGAGAGAGAGAGAGAGAGATGCATGTCTGCACATTTGCAGATAATCCTGTGTGCCTGTGCACGCATTAAGCATGCGCTTGCATATTGCATGCAAGAAGCTGACACGTCAATTCACAGCAACAATGGACACGGGGAATTTAAACAGCAACAATGGACATTTAAACAGCAACAATGGACACAGGGAATTTAAACAACAACAATGGACATTTAAACAACAATGGACACGGGGAATTCAAACAGCAACAATGGACATTTAAACAGCAACAATGGACACAGGGAATTTAAACAGCAACAATGGACATTTAAACAGCAACAATGGACATTTAAACAACAACAATGGACACAAGGAATTTAAACAGCAACAATAGACATTTAAACAGCAACAATGGACACAGGGAATTTAAACAGCAACAATAGACATTTAAACAGCAACAATGGACACAGGGAATTTAAACAGCAACAATGGACATTTAAACAACAACAATGGACACTGGACATTTAAACAGCAACAATGGACACAAGGAATTTAAACAGCAACAATAGACATTTAAACAGCAACAATAGACATTTAAACAGCAACAATGGACACAGGGAATTTAAACAGCAACAATAGACATTTAAACAGCAACAATGGACACAGTGAATTTAAACAGCAACAATAGACATTTAAACAGCAACAATGGACACTGGACATTTAAACAGCAACAATGGACACAGGGAATTTAAACAGCAACAATAGACATTTAAACAGCAACAATGGACACAGGGAATTTAAACAGCAACAATGGACATTTAAACAACAACAATGGACATTTAAACAGCAACAATGGACATTTAAACAGCAACAATGGACACATGAAATTTAAACAGCAACAATGGACATTTAAACAGCAACAATGGACATTTAAACAGCAACAACAGCAACAATGGACATTTAAACAGCAACAATGGACATTTAAACAGCAACAACAGCAACAATGGACATTTAAACAGCAACAATAGACATTTAAACAGCAACAATGGACACAGGGAATTTAAACAGTAACAATGAACACAGGGAATTTAAACAACAATAATGACATGGACACAGGGAATTTAAACAATAATCATTGGACAAAGGGAATTCAAACAACAATAATGACATGGACACAGGGAATTCAAACAACAGTAATCACATGGACACAGGGAATTCAAACAACAATAATGACGTGGACAAAGGGAATTCAAACAACAATAATGACATGGGCACAGGGAATTCAAACAACAACAAAATGCACACAGAAATCAAACAACAACCATCTTGCTCAAAGAGAGAAAAAAACACTGCCTTTTATTGATCCGTCAACTGATGGAAGCTGCATACTGCACATCTCAAGGCAATTCAGATACATCCAGAACTACTAGAGAAACCAATCAATAATTCTATGAATAAATCTACAAAGAAACAAATATCCGTTCAGTTTATTCTTTTTTTTTTTTTTAGCTAATTCATGCATTCACTCCGCCATCCCTAAAAGTACCTCGCAACAAAAATAATTCACCTAAAATGCTGACGATTCGTAAAAATATGAAGTAAAAAAAAAAAAACCACAACAGAAAATGTCGCTAGTAAAACAGGCATGAACATAAACTGCGAACTAAAAGCACTAAGAACAATGGCTGAAAACGGAGAAGAAACAAAAATCTGAACTAGCACGAACGCATGCACACACACACACACACACACAGAGTGCAGTCTGTCCTTACTTATAACTCATCAACATCACGATCCAGTATGTACATGTATGACAATGAACCACGACAAAACAAAAGTATCTGGCATGGAAATTCCCCAACAATGGCAGCAACAGAAAACATGATTTGGAAGAACAGTCTATACAAATGTTTAGAAATGCATTTTCAAATCATACGCATACGCTTTTTTGAGCACCAAAAGTACTGCAATGGAACACATGCTCAATTATATGGCCAAGTGCAGAAATTGACATTGATTAATCAGCATGCTAGAAACTCTCAATATGTGTGTGTGTGTGTGTGTGTGTGTGTGTGTATGTGTATGCTGTGTATGTGTAAGTGTGTGTGTGTGCGTGTGTGTGTGTGTGTGTAAGTAAGTGTGTGTGTGTGTGTGTGTGTGTGTGTGTGTGTGTGTGTGTGTTTGTGTGTGGGGTGTGTGTGTTTGTGTGTGGTGTGTGTGGTGTACATGTGTGTGAGTGTGTGTGTGTGTGTGTGTGTGTGTGTGTGTCCGGTGTACATGTGTGTGAGTGTGTGTGTGTGTGCGTGTGTGGTAAATGTGTGTGTGTGTGTGTGGTAAATGTGTGTGTGAGTGTGTGTGTGTGTGAGTGTGTGTGTGTGTGTGTGTGTGTGTGTGTGTGTGTGTGTGTGTGTGGTAAATGTGTGTGTGTGTGTGTGTGTGTAAGAGAGAGAGAGAGAGAGAGAGTCAGACAGAGGAAAGAGTATAATATGTAATATTTACATCATTTAATACATATTATTATATTTTCGAACATATGCGCACACACACACACATGCATGCATACATGCACACACGCACACATACACACATTTCACAGCATTTGCTGAGCCTCATTCAAAGCTCAAAATGGCTCAATCTTTCATTTCTTCGTAATAATGAACAGAAAGATAAAAGAATATTGAAATATGATTTATAAAACCAAAGGATATAATAAAATCATCCTAAAATTATGTTTGTAAATTTCAAACAAAACTGAAGAAAAGAAGAAAAAAAAAACACCAAAAAAACAACCCCCCCCCCCCAAAAAAAAAAAAAAAACCCATTGTTTCGCACTTGTAATTCCATCTCAATCATTTCACCAGCTAATCTACTCACATATATTTAGCACACACAAAAAATTCATGTCATGCAATTTCATTCAAAACTAAAAACCACCAAAATACACAAACCCCATCGTAACACCACAACAATACAATCTGTAAATAGTCCTTCAACAAAACATTCCTCTCCAAAAATGACCACCCTTCAAAAATACACAAGAACAGCATACTCAATACATTGGTCACACATCACACACACACACACGCATGCACACGCACACATGCACAAACACACACACAGAGGAATTTCATTCCTTACACCGGTCAGACAAAAAATGCATTGACTTTCGAATGTCCATCCCTAACCTAACATCCCTCAAACATGTAGCAAACTGGATCCTCCCCCTTAACATCCCTCAAACATGTAGCAAACTGGATCCTCCCCCCCAAACATCCCTCAAACATGTAGCAAACTGGATCCTCCCCCAAAACATCCCTCAAACATGTAGCAAACTGGATCCTCCCCTTAAACATCCCTCAAACATGTAGCAAACTGGATCCTCCCTCCAAACATCCCTCAAACATGTAGCAAACTGGATCCTCCCCCAAAACATCCCTCAAACATGTAGCAAACTGGATCCTCCCTAACATCCCTCAAACATGTAGCAAACTGGATCCTCCCCCCTAACATCCCTCAAACATGTAGCAAACTGGATCCTTCCCCAAAACATCCCTCAAACATGTAGCAAACTGGATCCTCCCCCTTAACATCCCTCAAACATGTTGTAAATTGGATCCTCCCTCCAAACATCCCTCAAACATGTAGCAAACTGGATCCTCCCCCTAAAACATTCCTCAAACGTGTAGTAAACCGGATCCTCCCCCCTAACATCCCTCAAACAAGCAGTAAATTGGATCCTCCCTCCAAACATCCCTCAAACATGTAGCAAACTGGATCCTCCCCCTTAACATCCCTCAAACATGTAGCAAACTGGATCCCCCCCCAAACATCCCTCAAACATGTAGCAAACTGGATCCTCCCCTCAAACATCCCTCAAACATGTAGAAAACTGAATCCCTCATCAAACACGCAGGAAACTGGTTCATAAAAAAGGAATGTCACAATCTTTTCTTTTTTTTTCTCATCCTTATTTTTTTTATTTTTTTTTTTATAGCAAATTTCGTTTACTTTTAGACACACACACACACACGCACAAAAATCAATAATTTTTTTTTTTTTTTTCCAAAGTTCAGTAATGAAGTAAATTTCTCCTCACACTCAACCACCACCTGTTTCACACCATCCATACACGCATCCAAAACAGTTTTGATCAGAACTTTTTTTTATCAAGCAGTCAGCGATCTACAGACATTTCACTGTCACCTCCATCGTTGTTTCTATACTGTAACTCATGGCACTACAAACCAGATTGGAAAAAAAAAAAACCCACAACACACACACACACACACACACAAACCCCAAACAAACCACAAGACAAAACTTTCCCTTTAATTAAAAGGAATCAAAGAAAAAAGAGAGAGAGAGAGAAAAAAAAAAACATCCCCAAAAAATGGACAAAGAGAGTAAAGATGTATGGCGTTAATTATAGAAAGAAAACAACTGAAAAGAAAAAGAGAGAGTTAAAAGCAGACATGAGAGACTGCGACGGATGAATGAAGGAAGATAGATAGTAAGGATAGAGGGAAGAAGGAAAAGAGAGAGAGAGGGGGGGAGGGAGGGAGGGAGGAAGGAAGGAAGACAGAAAAAGAAGAAAAAGGAAGGAAGGAAGGAAGGGAGGAAGGGAGAAAAAGATGAAAAGACAGAGAGAGGGGGTGGGGGGGGGGGGAGGGATTAAGCAAGGAAGACAGAAGAAGGAACAGAGATAGGAAGAATAGAAGGAAGAAAGAAAAAGTGGAGAGAGAGAGAGAGGGGGGGAGGGGAAGGAAGATAGAAGAAGAAGGAAGAGAGATAGGAAGGATAGAAGGAAGAAAGAAAAAGTTGAAAGAGAGAGAGAGAGGGAGGGGGAGGGAGGAAGACAGAAGATGAAGAAGAAGGAAGGAAGGAAGATAGAAGAAGAAGAAGGAAGGAAGAAAGGAAGAAAAAGTTGAAAGAGAAAGAGAGGGAGGGAGGAAGGAAGATAGAAGGAAGGAAGGAAGATAGAAGACGAAAGATAGAAGAAGAAGGAAGGAAGGAAGATAGAAGACGAAGAAGGAAGGGAGGAAGGAAGAAAAAGTTGAAACAGAAAGAAAGGGAGGGGGGAAGGAAGGAAGATAGAAGATGAAGAAGGAAGGATGGAAGGAAGACTGAAGAAGGAAGGAAGGGAGAAAGGAAGAGAAAGTTGAAAGAGAGGGAGGGAGGAAGGAAGGAAGATAGAAGAAGAAGAAGAAGAAGGAAGAAAGAATGGAAGGATGGAAGGAAGATAGAAGAAGAAGAAGGAAGGGAGGAAGGAAGAAAAAGTTGAAAGAGAAAGAGAGGGAGGGGGGAAGGAAGGAAGATAGAAGATGAAGAAGGAAGGATGGAAGGAAGAAGGAAGGGAGAAAGGAAGAAAAAGTTGAAAGAGAGGGAGGGAGGGAGGAAGGAAGGAAGATAGAAGAAGAAGAAGAAGGAAGAAAGAATGGAAGGATGGAAGGAAGATAGAAGAAGAAGAAGGAAGGGAGGAAGGGAGAAAAAGTTGAAAGAGAGGGAGGGAGGGAGGGAGGGAGGAAGGAAGGAAGATAGAAGAAGAAGAAGGAGGAAGAAAGAATGGAAGGAAGGAAGGAAGATAGAAGAAGAAGGAAGGAAGGGAGGAAGGAAGAAAAAGTTGAAAGAGAAAGAGAGGGAGGGAGGGAGGGAGGGAGGAAGATAGAAGACAAAGAAGGAAGAAAGAATGGAAGGAAGGAAGGAAGAAAAGTTGAAAGAGAGAAAGGAAGGGAGAATGGAAGAGAGAAGAAGAAGATGGAAGGAAGGAAGGAAGGAAGGAAGAAAAAGTTGAAAGAGAAAGAGAGGGAGGGAGGGAGGGAGGGAGGAAGATAGAAGACAAAGAAGGAAGAAAGAATGGAAGGAAGGAAGGAAGGAAGAAAAAGTTGAAAGAGAGAAAGGGAGGGAGGATGGAAGAGAGAAGAAGAAGAAGGAAAGAAGAAAAAGCTGAAAGAGAAAGAGAGAGAGGGAAGGAGGAAAGAAGGAAGAAAGAGGAAGAAGATGGAAGGCAGGAAGGAAGGGAGGAAGGAAGAAAAAGTTGAAAGAGAGAAAGGGAGGGAGGATGGAAGAGAGAAGAAGAAGGAAGGAAGGAAGGAAGAAAAAGTTGAAAGAGAAAGAGAGAGAGGGAAGGAGGAAGGAAGAAGAAGATATAAGGAAGGAAGGAAGGAAGGGAGGAAAAAAGGAAACGTCAAAACAAAGAAAGAACTAAAGCAAACACGAGAGAAAAAGAGAGAGAAAGAAAGAATGGAAGAAATACAGAAAAAGAATGATTCAAAGAAAAAGAAAATCAAAAGTAAAAAGAGAGTCTCAGACAGACAGATCCTATATATATATATATATATATATTTTATATGACAGTCAGTCGTGTCCGACTATAACCATCAGAACAGCAGAGGAGGCAACTGCTGTTCCAACTAATTGGGCTAGAATTTGATTATAGTGGAGAGTGTCTTGCCCAAGTACATCCCCACTCTCTCGGCCAAGAGGGTTTTAGGACAGTCGGCGTTGGGGATGGTTCCCAAAAGGCAAACTAGCCCCCCAAGGCTGCAGCACTAAGAGCCAGTGCAATTTTGCCTCCTAGTTTGAGAGTCATAGTCCTTCACAAAAAGACTTAAGCTGTAAATGGTTTCCCATTGACTGGAGAAACCATTGATAATACAGCTCTCACTTTGCTGTTGGCACCAAACTGTAAAAACTTATGTCAATCTGTGATATAAGCCGAGCCGTCCTACATGAGCGCACACATCAACAACGGAATATCCGGGCAAATAAAAAATCGTATTATGGCCGAAATGAACAGTAAACCACCGTGCAAGCCTGTAATGTGTTTGTCACATTAGCGTGATAGTCTCTTCATCATAATGTACATCATCATTGTCCAAATCAATACCGCCACCTACAACTATTACTGACGATGATAAACAGTGATGATGGTGATGATGATGACGATGACGTTTTGCATAGTATCAGAGCAATACAAGCTAGTGAATGCAAAACATACTGTTAAAAATAAAATAAAATTAAAAAAAAAAGAGAGAGAGACAGAAAAAAGAAGAATTACTGGCTCTCTCTCTCTCTCTACCTAACACACACACACACACACACACACAAACATCTACACACACAGAGATGCACAAACACAAATTTGTTCCCAAGAGAGTACACAGACACACACACACACAAGACACACACACACACACTCTCTTCTTTTCTTTTTTTAACAGGCATAGTTTTCTTTCTTTTTAACACACACACACACACACACACACACACACACACAATCTCCATCATCACAGCTTGCGAAAACTAAAAGTGAGCTACAAATGACAGAGTCAAGTTTGAAAAGTGAGCCAACAGCAAAATTACATTGTTGTTCTGTTGTTTTTTGGGGGTTTTTTTGTTTTTGTTTTTTTTCCTTCTTTTTTTTCTTTTACAATTTTGATTGGAATATTTGCTCAGTCATCTGAATCTGAAGACAAGACTGGCAGTTTAAAATTGTGACACGTCTCCCCCATATTCTAGAAATAAAATAACACACACACACACACACACACACAAAAAGAAGTGTGTGTGTCTGTGCGTGTGTGTGTGTGCGCGCACGTGTTGAGTGTGTGTGTAAATGTGCATGTGAGTAAATGTGTGTGTGTGTGTGTGTCTGTGTCTACATGTCTGTGTGTGTGTCTGTGTCTATGTCTATATGTCTATACATGTGTTAGCTCATGCATGAATGCTTATGGTTGTGCATCTATATGCGTGTCTACGTGCATGCAACAAAACAAGCATCAGAAAAAAAAAAAAATAAATATATATATATATATATACATATACATATATATATATATATATATATATATCAAAAAGCAGAAACTGAAAAAAAAAAAAACCAGTTGTCTACACACCCACACACTTACTGCCATAAGTATGCACTATCAATTCTCCAGACATGAAAAGTTGAGACGGAGACAATTCAAATAATAGATTTTTGACGACAACAAAAAAAAAAAAAAAAAAAAAAAAAAATCCAGAAGTGAATCATAAATGGCATAGTAGTAGTAGTAGTAGCAGAAGTAGCAGTAGTAGTAGTAGTAGTAGTAGTAGTAGTAGTAGTAACCTCACTCCAGACATGCACAGTGACTACACACAGGTACATCATCGTTAAAGTTTACAGTGCTGGAGACAAAGGAGAAGGAGGAGAAGAAGGAGGAGAAGAAGGAGAAGAAGAAGGCCGCCTGGATTTTGTCAGTGGTGAAGACTGTACAGCGACAGCTGTGGTTTTGTTAGCGCAGTAGGCTGTTCAGGTCCCATATCTGGAAAAAAAAAAAAAAAAAAAAAAAAAAAAAAATCAACACACAAATGTAGTCATTACAGTTTCAGTTTCAGTTTCACTTTCTCAAGGAGGCGTCACTGCGTTCGGACAAATCCATACACGCTACACCACATCTGTTGAGCAGATGCCTGACCAGCAGCATAACCCAACGCGCTTTAGTCAGGCCTTGAGTGCATGCTTACATATTTGTGTACCTATGAAAGTGGATTTCATTTTACGTAATTTCGCCAGAGGACAACACTCTCGTTGCCATGGGTTCTTTTTCAGTGCGCCAAGTGCGTGCTGCACACGGGACCTCGGTTTATCGTCTCATCCGAAAGACTAGACGCTCAGTTTGATTTTCCAGTCAAACTTAGGAGAAAGGGCGAGAGCGGGATTCGAACCCACACCCTCACGGACTCTCTGTATTGGCAGCTGAGCGTCTTAACCATTCTGCCACCTTCCTCCACGAAGGAAAAAACAAAAACAAAAAAGAGAGAGAAGAAGAAAAATGTAGAAAAATATATCTATATATGATAGTCAGTCGTGTCCGACTATGACCATCAGAACAGCAGAGGAGGCAACTGCTGTTCTGACTATTCGGGCTAGAATTGGATTATAGTGGAGAGTGTCTTGCCCAAGTTACATCCCCCACTCTCTCAGCCAAGAGGGTTTTAGGACAAGTCGGCGTTGGGATGGTTCCCAAAAGGACAACTAGCCCACAAGGCTGCAGCACTAAGAGCCAGTGCAATTTTGCCTCCTAGTTTGAGAGTCATAGTCCTTCACAAAAGACTAAGCTGTAAATGGTTTCCCATTGACTGAATAAACCATTGATAATACAGCTCTCACTTTGCTGTTGGCCCAAATGTAAACTTATGTCAATCTGTGATATAAGCCGAGTGTTGGGCTCAGAAAAATAATTACGTGCATTTAACAACATTAACTCACTCAGTACGGCCAGTCCTCTCTTCTCCTCTACACAGACCCCTCGGATGTCCAGTGGGTGTCTGAATGACCCAACCTTTAGCTTCCATCGTCAGAATTGTGGTATTCTTTGTCAACATTCACGTCTTCAGTATAAGAGCGTTCCGCTTGCAATATTTTGATGATGGTAATTGGGGTGAAACGCTGTTAACGGAGAAGAGAGGACTGGCCGTACTGAGTGAGTTAAAGTGGCACAAAATCCCCATGTGAATGGCTCTAAGCACCTCATATGCAATATTACATGTACATGAAAAAAAACAACAAACATATAAGTGTATCTGTATAAACCAAGATAATACTACAAATTGTAGGTATAAACAACACACACACACACACACACACCCATCACAAACACACATACCCATCACAAACTATCACAAACAGTGAAACACACACACCATCACACACGCACACACACAATCATCATCACACACACACACCTACACACACACACACTCTCTCTGTCTCTCTGCCTCTGTCTCTCTCACCTTGATGATATGATCTTTCCCACAGGTAACCAGAAGACAATGAGCGATGTCCACACACACACACCATCTCACACACACACACACACACACACACACACCTTGATGACATGAATCTTTCCCACATGTGATCAACATCCGATAAGCAATGTCCACATACACACCCCATCACACACATACACACACACTCTCTCTGTGTCTCTCTCACCTTGATGACGTGATCTTTCCCACAGGTGACCAACATCCGACAAACAATGTCCACACACACACACACCATCACACACACACACTCTCTCTCTCTTTCTCTCTTTCTGTCTTCCCTCTCCCTCTCTCTCTCTCTCTCACCTTGATGACATGATCCTTCCAACAGGTGACCAACATCTGACAAGCAATGTCCACACACACACACACCATCACACACACACTCTCTCTCTCTCTCTCTCTGTGTCTCTGTCTCCCTCCCTCTCTCTCTCTCCCTCTCTCTCTCTGTGTCTCTCTCACCTTGATGACGTGATCCTTCCCACAGGTGACCAACATCCGACAAGCAATGTCCACATACACACACACACCATCACACACACACACTCTCTCTCTCTCCATCTCTCTCTCTCTCTCACCTTGATGACGTGATCCTTCCCACAGGTGACCAACATTCGGCAAGCAATGTCCACATGCACACACACACCATCACACACACTCTCTCTCCCTCTCTCCCTCTCTCTGTCTCTCTCTCACCTTGATGACGTGATCCTTCCCACAGGTGACCAACATCCGACAAGCAATGTCCACACACACACACCATCACACACACACCCTCTCTCTCACTCTCTTTCTCTCTCTCTCTCTCACCTTGATGGTGTGATCCTTCCCACAGGTGACCAACATCGGACAAGCAATGTCCACACACACACACACACCATTACACACTCTCTCTCTCTCTCTCTCCCTCCCTCTCTCTCTCTCACCTTGATGACGTGATCCTTCCCACAGGTGACCAACATCCGACAAGCAATGTCCACACACACACACCATCACACACACACCATCGCAGACACACTCTCTCTCCCTCTCTCCCCCTCTCTCTTTCTGTCTTCCCTCTCCCTCTCTCTCTCTCTCACCTTGATGATGTGATCCTTCCCACAGGTGACCAACATTCGGCGAGCCAGGTCCAAGCGCAGGCTGAGGACGTTGTGTCTGGAGTCGTGGAAAGAGGCCAGGGGCGTTTTGCTGGGGACACACCACACATTGAATCATAGCCACCTGATGCCCTTCATAGCCACCGTTTGATGGCAGGGACTGACGGGTGCAATAGCCGAGTGGTTAAAGCGTTGGACTGTCAATCTGAGGGTCCCGGGTTCGAATCACGGTGACGGCGCCTGGTGGGTAAAAGGGTGGAGATTTTTCCGATCTCCCAGGTCAACATACGTGCAGACCTGCTTAGTGCCTGAACCCCCTTCGTGTGTATATGCAAGCAGAAGATCAAATACGCACGTTAAAGATCCTGTAATCCACGTCAGCGTTCGGTGGGTTATGGAAACAAGAACATACCCAGCATGCACACCCCCGAAAACGGAGTATGGCTGCCTACATGGCGGGGTAAAAACGGTCATACACGTAAAAGCCCACTCGTGTGCATACGAGTGAACGCAGAAGAAGAAGAAGAAGAAGATGGCATGGATACCAATACAGCGGATGTGATGGCCTAGAGGTGACGCGTCTGCCTGCCTAGGAAGCGGGAGAATCAGGTTCGAATCCCAAGCACAGCTGCCACCATTTTCTCCCCCCCACCGCTAGACCTTGAGTGATGGTCTGGACGCTAGTCATTCAGATGAGATGATAAACCGAGGTCCTGAACCCATAGCAACAAAACGGTTGTCCCTGTCAAAATTATGTAGAAAAAATCCACTTCGATAGGAAAACAAAAAAAAAAAAAAAACTGCAGGCAGGAAAAAGTACCAAAAAAAAAAAAGGGTGGCGCTCTCATTGTAGTGACACACTCTCCCAAGGGAGAGCAGCCCGAATTTCACACAGAGAAATCTGTTGTGACAAGAACGGAAAAAAAGACTGACGCAATACAGCACCTATCCTCGGTCGGAGACCAAGCTCCAGGCATTTTACAAACACGGAAAGAGGCCAGGGGCGTCTTGCTGGGGACACACACCACACACTGAATCATGGCCACCTGATGCCCTTCACAGACACCGTTTGATGGCAGGGATTGATGGGCGCAATAGCCGAGTGGTTAAAGCGTTGAACTGTCAATCTGAGGGTTCCGGGTTCGAATCACGGTGACGGCGCCTGGTGGGTAAAAGGGTGGAGATTTTTCCGATCTCCCAGGTCAACATATGTGCAGACCTGCTTAGTGCCTGAACCCCCTTCGTGTGTATATGCAAGCAGAAGATCAAATACGCACATTAAAAATCCTGTAATCCATGTCAGGGTTGGGTGGGTTATGGAAACAAGAACATACCCAGCATGCACACCCCCGAAAACGGAGTATGGCTGCCTACATGGTGGGGTAAAAACGGTCATACACGTAAAAGCCCACTCGTGTGCATACGAGTGAACGCAAAAGAAGAAGAAGAAGTTTCCTGTATGACCATTCTATTTATTTACCCCATGTAGGCAGCCATACTTCGTTTTCAGGGGTGTGCATGCTGGGTATGTTCTTGTTTTCCATAAGCCACCGAACACTGACATGGATTACAGGATCTTTAATGTGCATTTTTTGTTTTTATCTTCTGCGAGCGTATACACACCAAGGGGGTTCAGGCACAAGCATGTCCGCACACATGTTGACCTGGGAGATCGGAAAAATCTCCACCCTTTACCCACCAGGCAGCGTTAACAAGACTCTGTGTGTGTGTGTGTGTGCTTGTGTGAGCGTTTTGTGTGTTGTGGGTGCATGCTTGTGCATGCATGTCAGTGTGTGCGTGTGTGTGTCTCTGTGGGCATTCTGTTTGTCTATGTGTGTGTAAACACGCACACAAACACGCACACATGTGTTCCCAAGTATGGATGGCTCCCTTGAATAAACCATATACTGGACGACATGTCCATGATAATCATAATCAGAACTAAACCCACTCTGAGTGATGACGCCTGCTGTGATATAAACCACCGACGCCCAGACAAGTTAAGACACGAACTGATTCCCAGACAGCTGACCACGCACACACACACACACACACACACACACTCAAACCACGATTCTGAAGTGGGTACGCCCTCCCTCTCACTGGGCACAATTATCATCAGAACTGGGACTCACTCTTCCTCCGTGATGAGGTCGATGCAATCCTCACAGACTCGAACCTCGTACTCGTAGCCCATGGGGGGAATGGTGGACCGCTTACTGGTGCACTTGTTGCAGAACGCTCTCCCGCATCGCCGGCAGTGGTGCTGCGACCACAGATAATCCGAATGTGAACACTGAAGAGTGATGACAAGGATGATGATGATGATGATGTGAACAGTGATGATGATGATGATAATGTCAACAGTGATGATGACGACAACAGTGATTATGATGTGAACAGTGATGATGATGATGATGATGATGATGTGAACAGTGATGATGATGATGATGATGTGAACAGTGATGATGATGATGATGATGATGTGAACAGTGATGATGATGATGATGATGTGAACAGTGATTATGATGATGATGATGATGTGAACAGTGATGATAATGATGATGATGATGATGATGATGATGTGAACAGTGATGATAATGATGATGATGATGATGTGAACAGTGATGATAATGATGATGATGATGATGATGATGATGATGTGAACAATGATGATGATGTGAACAGTGATAATGATGATGATGATGTGAACAGTGATGATGATGATGATGATGATGATGATGATGATGTGAACAGTGATGATGATGATGATGATGATGTGAACAGTGATGATGATGATGATGATGATGATGATGATGTGAACAGTGATGATGATGATGTGAACAGTGATGATGATGATGATGATGATGTGAACAGTGATGATGATGATGATGTGAACAGTGATGATGATGATGATGATGTGAACAGTGATGATGATGGTGATGTGAACAGTGATGATGATGATGATGATGATGTGAACAGTGATGATGATGATGTGAACAGTGATGATGATGATGATGATGTGAACAGTGATGATGATGATGATGTGAACAGTGATGATGATGATGATGATGATGTGAACAAAGATGATGATGATGATGATGATGTGAACAGTGATGATGATGATATTGATGATGTGAACAAAGATGATGACGATGATGATGATGTGAACAGTGATGATGATGATGATGTGAACAGTGATGATGATGATGATGATGTGAACAGTGATGATGATGATGATGTGAACAGTGATGATGATGATGATGATGTGAACAGTGATGATGATGATGATGTGAACAGTGATGATGATGATGATGATGATGTGAACAGTGATGATGATGATGATGATGATGATGTGAACAGTGATGATGATGATGATGATGATGTGAACAAAGATGATGATGATGATGATGATGTGAACAGTGATGATGATGATATTGATGATGATGTGAACAGTGATGATTATGATGATGATGATGTGAACAGTGATGATGATGATGATGATGATGATGATAACAGTGATGATGTAAAGACAGATGATGATGATGTGAACAGTGATGATAATGATGATGATGATGATGATGACAGGTGATGATGATCATGTGAACAGTGATGATGATGATGATGATGATGATGATGATGTGAACAGTGATGATGATGATGATGATGATGATGATGATGATGATGATGATGATGATGTGAACAGTGATGATAATGATGATGATGATGATGTGAACAGTGATGATGATGATGATGATGATGATGATGTGAACAGTGATGATAATGATGATGATGATGATGATGATGTGAACAGTGATGATAATGATGATGTGAACAGTGATTATGATAATAATGATGATGATGATGTGAACAGGTGATGTGAACAGAGATGATGATGATGATGATGATGATGATGATGTGAACAGTGATGATGATGATGTGAAGAAGACCGATGACACCACAACCACCACCAACACAACCAAACCAACCACCACCAAAATCACAATGAAAACAATGATTACCGCCCAACAACAACAACAACATCAACAACACAACTACCACCACCACCACCAACAACAACAACACAACTACCACCACCAACAACAACAACAACAACAACACCACCACCACCACCACCAACAACACCAACAACACCATCACCACCACCAACAACAACATCAACAACAACAACATCATCACCACCACCACCAACAACATCAACAACATCATCACCACCACCACCAACAACATCAACAACATCATCACCACCACCACCAACAACATCAACAACAACACCACCACCACCAACAACAACATCAACAACAACAACACCATCACCACCACCAACAACACCAACAACATCAACAACAAAAACAACACCATCACCACCACCAACAACATCAACAACAACAACACCATCTCCATCACCACCAACACCATCAACAAAAACAACAACATCACCACCACCATCACCACCAACATCAACAACAATAACAACACCATCACCACCACCACCAACATCAACAACAACAACACCATCACCACCACCACCACCAACATCAACAACAATAACAACACCATCACCACCAACAACAACATCATCACCACCAACAACAACATCATCACCACCAACAACAACACCATCACCACCAACAACAACATCAACAACAATAACAACACCATCACCACCACCACCAACAACATCAACAACAAAAACAACACCATCTCCATCACCACCAACAACATCAACAACAAAAACAACACCATCTCCATCACCACCAACAACAACAACAACAATAACAACACCATCACCACCACCACCACCAACATCAACAACACAACTACCACCACCACCACCACCACCATCTACAACAACAACAACACCATCACCACCACCAACAACACCAACAACAACAACAACAAAAACAACACCACCACCACCACCAACAACAACATCAACAACAATAACAACACCATCTCCATCACCAACAACAACATCAACAACAATAACAACACCATCTCCATCACCAACAACAACATCAACAACAACACCATCACCACCAACAACATCAACAACAAAAACAACACCATCTCCATCACCAACAACAACATCAACAACAATAACAACACCATCACCATCACCACCAACAACATCAACAACAATAACAACACCATGACCATCATCACCACCACCACCATCAACATCAACAATAACAACACCATCACCACCAACAACATCAACAACAATAACAACACCACCACCACCAACACCAACATCAACAACAAAAACAACACCACCACCACCACCACCACCACCATCTACAACAATAACAACACCATCACAACCAACAACAACATCATCACCACCAACAACAACATCATCACCACCAACAACAACATCAACAACAATAACAACACCATCACCACCACCAACAACATCAACAACAAAAACAACACCAACTTCACCACCATTATCACAACCAACATCATCAACAACAATAACAACAACACCACCACCACCACCAACAACACCAACAACAACAAAACAACACCATCACCACCAACAACAACAAAAACAACAGCAACACCACTACCGCCACCACCACCCCCAACCCCACGACGACCACAACCACCACCGACCTGTCTGTTGCCGATGGTTTTATCGTCCCACATTTTGCGGAAGTTCCAGAAGAAGGGGGAGTCACACTTGTGGCAGCTGTCCGCCTCCACCCACTCCGGCGTCTGAACACCGAAAAACAGTAAAACAAATGAAATGAAAACAAAATAAAATGAAAAAAAAAAAAAATGAAAAAAAATGACGGGCGCAATAGCCGAATGGACTTTCAATCTGAGGGTCCCGGGTTCGAATCTCGGTAACGGCGCCTGGTAAGGTAAAGGGTGGAGATTTCTCCGATCTCCCAGGTCAACATATGTGCAGACCTGCTGGTGCCTGAAACACCCTTCGTGTGTATACGCAACGGCAACAAAAGGGTTGTTCCTGGCAAAATTCTGTCTAAAAATCCACTTCGATAGGAAAAACAAATAAAACTGCACGCAGGAAAAAAATTACAAAAAAAAAAAAAAAAGGGTGGCGCTGTAGTGTAGCGACGCGCTCTCCCTGGGGAGAGCAGCCCGAATTTCACACAGAGAAATCTGTTGTGATAAAAAGAAATACAATACAATACAATACAATACAATACAATACAATACTCACCTCCGTTCTCTTGGTGTCCATGTCCCACAGTCCCACGATTCCATCATCTGACGCCGAGATCAGCTGCTTACTCCCGTCCACATAGATCAGACTCTGGATCTTGTCCCTGTGAAACAAAACGCTCACCTTTTCATCCTCATTCATCACCATTACGGATACTTCGATAACGCCTATCCTCGGCTGGGAGACCAAGCTCTGATGATGGAGTCTCCCGTCGGACCGACGGATGAGTAGGCAGGCAGGCTTATCTGTCAGTGTGTGTCCTCATATGGGAGAAGAAGCTGATTCTGGATGCGCAGCACTTCCCACAGGTGTTGCAAGGGAAAACGTCCCCAGAAGTTGAGCCCTGCTTCCTTCGCTCACGCTTCTCCTTAATGGCCAGCGTTCTCTTGTTTTCAAACGTCTTTATGCCACTAGAGCACAGCATCCTCCAGCACGAGTGGTCAAGGGCATCTGTTCCCCAGGAAGCGATGTCTATGTCACAGGCTTTGAGGTTTGTCTTCAAGGTGTCCTTGAAGCGCTTGCAGGGTCTTCCAAGTTCATGGTGGCCTTCCTTCAGCTGGCCATACAAAAGCATCTTCGGGATCCTGCTGTCTGTCATGCGGATGTGTCCTGTCCAGCGTAGCTGGCACTGGATCAGCAGGCTTTCGATGCTGGGCAGGCCGCTCCTCTCTAGGTACTGGAGGTTGGAGACCCTATCTTGCCACTTCATGCTGAGGATCTTTCATAGGCACCTCTGGTGAAACTGCTCAAGTTGTTGAATGTGACGGCGATACGTTGTCCATGCTTCACAGCAGTACAACGAGGTGGTCAGCACAACAGCTCTGTAGGCTTTGATTTTGGTGCTGAGCCTGATTCCTTTGTTGTTCCACAGCCTGTTGTTATGCCAGGTCAGGGGCATAGCCCTTGCTACTGGTACCATGTAACCCCAGTACTACCTGCTGCATGTGAAGTCTCCCAACGACGGACTAGGCGGAGGAGGAAACCTTTCCCAACGGCTGCGAAGCAGGAAGAGGATGACCAAAGGGCAGGGGGAGCTCTTACCCTTGACCAAGCTCTAGGCACTTTACAAACATGGAGTCATTTGCACAACAGGCTGCCTACCTGGGTAGAGCCAACTGACGGCTGCCATTGGGCGCTCATCATTCGTTTAACCGAGTCATTCAGTCTGGTTTGTCACGCACACATACACATTCAGACATGTAGCATTTTATGTGCATGACCGTTTTATTTATTTACCCTGCCATGGTAGGCAGCCACACTCTGTTTTCGGGGGTGTGCATGCTGGGTATGTTCTCACTGCCATGACCCACCGAACGCTGGCATGGGTTACAGGATCTTTAACGTGCGTATTTGATCTTCATACACACAAATGGGGGTTCAGGCACTGATGTAATTGTATTTTGTATTTTGCATCTCAATGCATTGCTGTGCCTTATAATTCAGTGACAAGCAACTGTGACCTACCACACTTTCAGAATTGTGTCTGACGTTTATAATTATACACAAGAATAATCCATTAATTCATACATTCTGATCTGAAAACACCACAAGAATAATCCATTATACACTCTGATCTGAAAACAACACAAGGATAATCCATTATAGAATTATGCAGTTATGATATTGATGTGTGACGGGCGCAATAGCCGAGTGGTTAAAGCGTTGGACTTTCAATCTGAGGGTCCCGGGTTCGAATCTCGGTGATGGTGCCTGGTGGGTGAAGGGTGGAGATTTTTCCGATCTCCCAAGTCAACATATGTGCAGACCTGCCAGTGCCTGAACCCCCTTCGTGTGTATACGCAAGCAGAAGATCAAAATACGCACATTAAAGATCCTGTAATCCATGTCAGCGTTCGGTGGGTTATGGAAACAAGAACATACCCAGCATACACCCCCTGAAAGCGGAGTATGGCTGCCTACATGGCCGGGTAAAAACGGTCATACACGTAAAAGCACGCTCATGTACATACGAGTGAACGTGGGAGTTGCAGCCCACGAACGCAGAAGAAGAAGAAGATATTGATGTAACTATATTTTGTATCTTGCATCTCAATACATAAGCTCTGCCTTATTATACTGGGTGACACGTGACTGTGATCTACCACACTTTCAGAATTGTGTCTGACATTTATATGTGTTATCGCTTTTCACTGAATTACTTTTACCAGAAATAAACACACACAAAAAAGGATAGGAAGAAAGAAGGAAAGAAACAAAGAGAGAAGAAAAGAAAGACAAAGAAGGTAAGAAAGAGAGAAAGAAAGAAGAGGAAAGACAGAAAGAAAGAAAGAAAGAAAGAAAGAAGAGGAAAGACAGAAAGAAAGAAAGAAGGAGAGAAAGAAAGAAAGAGAGCAGAAAGACAGCCACATACTTGTGGCCTTGCAGTTCATAGGCAGAGCCCTTCTTGCCGCCAAAGAAAGGAAGAGGAAAGACAGAAAGAAAGAAAGAGAGGAAGACAGAAAGAGAGGAAGAAAGAAAGACAGGAAGAGAGAAAGAAAGAAAGAAAGACAGAAAGAAAGAGAGGAAGAAAGAAAGAAAGAAAGAAACATAGAAAGAGAGAAAGAAAGAGAGGAAGAAAGAAAGAAAGAAAGGAAGAAAGAAAGAGAGAAAGAAAGAAAGGAAGAAAGAGAGAAAGAAAGAAAGAAGAGGAAAGAAAGAAAGAAGAGGAAGAAAGAAAGAAAGAAAGAAAGAAAGAGAGGAAGAAAGAAAGACAGGTAGAAAGAAAGAGAGGAAGAAAGAAAGAGAGAAAGAGAGGAAAGAAAGAAAGAAGAGGAAAGACAGAACGAAAGAAAGAAAGAGAGGAAGAAAGACAGAAAGAAAGAAGAGGAAAGAAAGAAAGAAAGAAAGAAGAGGAAAGACAGAAAGAAGAGGAAAGAAAGAAAGAAAGACAGAAGAGGAAAGAAAGAAAGAAAGAAAGAAAGAGAGGAAGAAAGAAAGAAAGAAAGAAAGAAAGAAGAGGAAAGAAAGAAAGAAAGAAAGACAGAAAGAAAGAAAGAGAGAGAGAAAGGAAGAAAGAAACTAGAAAGAAAGAGAGAAAGAAAGAGAGAAAGAAAGGAAGAAAGAAAGAAGAGGAAAGACAGAAAGAGAGAAAGATAGAAAGAAAGAAAGCAGAAAGACCGCCACTTACTTGTGGCCTTGCAGTTCATAGGCAGAGCCCTTCTTGCCGCCGATGTCCCAGACGATGATCCCGTTGTCAAAGCTGCCGGAGAACAGAAGCTTGCGTTCCGCGTCCCACGCCAGACTGCGCACACTGCCTGCACTCACACACACACACACACACACACACACACACATGCATGCACGCACATGCACGCACACACACACACACATGATGTTAATAATGATTTTTTTTTTTTTTTTTTTTTTTTTTTACTTGTGTTCTTGTGTCTTATAAACCTTAACTCACTCAGTACGGCCAGTCCTCTCTTCTCCTCCACACAGACTCCTCGGATGTCCAGTGGGTGTCTGAATGACCCAGCCTTTAGCTTCCGTCGTCAGAATTGTGGTATTCTTTGTCAACATTCACCTCTTCAGTATAAGAGCCTTCCGCTTGCAATATTTTGATGATGGTAACTGGGGTGAAACGCTGTTAACGTCGTCTCTTTCGCCGTTCGTATGGAGAGAGTTAAGGTTTCATGACATTAAACTTTATTCTATTCTATTCTAATTTTTTTTTTTTTTTTTGCTGCCCCATCATCTGCACCGTTTCAGTGGCATTACTCCCACGCCGCTCATTTAGATTCCCCCATACACGGCCACACCCGGGATTCGTCAGTTGCAGTTCCAGCATCGGCAGTCCACAGGGAACCATCGATGTTAGGTCGCCCGGAGGCCACACACCAGAGGAGACCCTGCACTGCTGCTGAGTCACTTCGGTGGTGTTCAGTGGTCCCTGTTCTGTTTTAACGTACTGTGTTCTAAATTTTTGGAATTCTATTCTATTCACAAACACACACACACACATACTCACACACACACACACACGATGTTAATAATGATTTTTTTTTTTTTTTTTTTTTTACCTGTGTTCTTGTGTCTTATAAACCTTAAGGTTTAATGACATTAAACTTTATTCTATTCTATTCTAAATTTTTGGTATTCTATTCTATTCACACACACACACACACACACACACACACACATGATGTTAATAATGATTTTTTTTTTTTTTTTTACCTGTGTTCTTGTGTCTTATAAACCTTAAGGTTTAATGACATTAAACTTTATTCTATTCTATTCTAAATTTTTGGTATTCTATTCTATTCACACACACACACACACACACTCACACACACATGATGTTAATAATGATTTTTTTCTTCTTTTTTTTTTTACCTATGTTCTTGTGTCTTATAAGCCTTAAGGTTTCATATTAAAATCTATTGTATTTTGTTCTATTCACACACACACGCACACACATACTCTCTCTCTCTCTCACACACACACACACAGAGGCATGCACGCACGCACCCACGCATGCACACACACACACATGGGCGCACACACACACAACATTAATAATAATTTTTTTTTTTTTAACCTGTGTTCTTGTGTCTTATAAGCCTTAAGGTTTCATGACATCAAAATTTATGGTATTCTATTCTATTCACACACACACACGCACACACATGACGATAATAATGATTTTTTTTTAACCTATGTTTTTGTGTCTTATAAGCCTTAAGGTTTCATGACATTAAACTTTATTCTATTCTATTCTAAATTTTTGGTATTCTATTCTATTCACACACACACACACACACACATACTCACGCACACACATGACGATAATAATGATTTTTTTTTAACCTATGTTTTTGTGTCTTATAAGCCTTAAGGTTTCATGACATCAAAATTTATGGCATTCTATTCTATTCACACACACACACAAGCGCAAACACACACACACAGACACACACACACACACGAGTCACACACACACACACACACAGTGATGTGCCATGATGGTGAAGGGTAAGAGGAGAGAGGGGGATAAATATTCCATCTTCAAAACCTGTATGCAAATCACGGCTCAGCCGCCGATATTTTCTCCCCCTCCACTAGACCTTGAGTGGTGGTCTAGGCGCTAGTCATTTGGATGAGACGATAAACCGAGGTCCAGGTGTGCAACATGCACTTAGTACACATTAAAGAACCCACGGCAACAAAAGGGTTGTTTCTGGCAAACTTCTGAAGGAAAAATGCACGGGATAGGAAAAACAAATAAAACTACACACAGGAAAAAATAAAAAAAAAAAAAAAAAGGGTGGCGCCGTAGAATAGCGACGCGCTCTCCCTGGGGAGAGGCAGCCCGAATTTCACACAGAGAAATCTGCTGTGATAAAAAGAAATACATATACAAATTTCCCTACCATCATACTATTTCAGATCCTTTAAGATGCATTTGCATTAGATTTTTTTTTTAATTGGCATTTTATTTATATATATATATATATATATATAGATATGATAGTCAGTCGTGTCCGACTATGACCATCAGAACAGCAGAGGAGGCAACTGCTGTTCTGACTATTTGGGCTAGAATTTGATTATAGTGGAGAGTATCTTGCCCAAGTTACATCTCTCTCGGCCAAGAGGGTTTTAGGACAGTCGGCGTTGGGATGGTTCCCAAAGGCCAACTAGCCCCCCAAGGCTGCAGCACTAAAAGCCAGTGCAGTTTTGCCTCCTAGTTTGAGAGTCATAGTCCTTCACAAAAGACTAAGCTGTAAATGACTTCCCACTGACTGGAGAAACCATTGAAAATACAGCTCTCACTTTGCTGTTGGCCCAAATGTAAACTTAACGTCAATCTGTGATATAAGCCGAGTGTAGTGCAGGCCCTAATTAATTGGCATTAGTGTTAAAAAACCCACCATAATTTTTATACATATATACATGTATCTCCCTTTATCTCACTCCCTCTACATATATATCTATCTTCATAAACTCAAGTACACAAAGCACGGATCACTTACCCGAATGACCTTTCAGCGTGGTGATGAGGTCAAAGGTGGTGTCCTTCAACTTGAGAACGGTGACCTGGCCCGAGTAGTCTCCCACGAAGGCCGACCTGGACTGCTCGTCAAATCTTCACCAAGGTTAAGGTCACTGGCCGTCTGACCGTGGCCTTCACCTCTGACCAACATGGTCACTGAATATATAAACTGGTCGCTGAATGAATACTTGGACAGCCCTCAAATGGCCCCTTTTGCAGGCAGTTGGGCTCTACGCAATAAGATTTCGTTAACATTTGAAATTCTTGGCATTACACTGGAGAGAACTGAATTTTTCCTATTCTTATGCCTAATTTGGTGTCAACTGACAAAGTATTTGCAGAGAAAATTTCAATGTTAAAGTTTACCACGGACACACAGACAGACACACAGACAACCGAACACCGGGTTAAAACATAGACTCTGTTTACACAAGTGAGTCAAAAACCTGACCCCCACCACATACCCCCTCCTACACCCTCCCTCCCCCCCCCACACCCCCCCGAACAGCAAAGCCCCCCCCCCCAAGAAGAAGGATACTCCAGACACAGGCACCAGGTGGGAGCTTGGAAGCCGCCCAGCCGCCGCCCTGTCTCCGAGCAGTGCCACTGGAAGTACTTGTCCTTGCCACAGCTCAGCACCCACTCGCAGCCCACTGAGAACCTCACCGCCATCAGCCGGCCCTGGTGCGCTGACGAAACACAGCAAAGAGAGAGAGAGAGAGAGGAGAGAGAAGGTTTTAATGACTGTTCGGGGGTGGGTGGGTTGGGGGTGGGGGTTGTGTTGGGGGTGGGGTGGGGGTGGGGGTAGGGGTGTGTTGGGGGTGGGGTGTGTTAGGGATGGGGGTGTGTTGGGGGTGGGGGTGGAGGTGTGTTGGGGGTTGGGGGTGTGTTGGGGGTGGGGGGGTGTTAGGGATGGGGGTGGAGTTGGGGGTGGGGTTGGGGGTGGGGTTGGGGTGGGGTTGAGGTGGGTTGGGGTGGGGTGGGGTGGGGTGGGTTGGGGTGGGGTTGAGGTGGGGTGGGGGTGGGGTTGAGGTGGGGTGGGGTGGGGTTGAGGTGGGGTGGGGGTGGGGTGGGGTTGGGGTGGGGTGGGGGTGGTGTTGAGGTGGGGTGGGGGTGGGGTTGAGGTGGGGTTGAGGTGGGGTGGGGGTGGGGTTGAGGTGGGGTGGGGGTGGGGTTGAGGTGGGGTTGGGGTGGGGTGGGGGTGGGGTTGAGGTGGGGTGGGGTGGGGGTGGGGTTGAGGTGGGGTTGGGGTGGGGTTGAGGTGGGGTGGGGGTGGGGTTGAGGTGGGGTTGGGGTGGGGTGGGGTGGGGTTGGGGTGGGGTTGAGGTGGGGTTGAGGTGGGTTGGGTGGGGTTGGGGTGGGGTTGGGGTTGGGGTGAGGTTGAGGTGGGTTGGGGTGGGGTTGGGGTGGGGGTGGGGTTGAGGTGGGTTGGGGGTGGGGTGGGGTTGGGGTGGGGTTGAGGTGGGGTGGGAGTTGGGTTGAGGTGGGTTGGGGGTGGGGGTGGGGATGGGGGTGGATTGGGGGTGGGTGTGGGGGTGGGGATGTGTGAAGTATTTGTATCTGTATTTGTATTCATCACAACAGATTTCTCTGTGTGAAATTCGGGCTGCTCTCTCCCCAGGGAGAGCGCTTCGCTACACTGCAGCACAGTGCCACCCCCTGGGTTTAAAAAAAAAAAAAATTTCCTGCGTGCAGTTTTATTTGTTTTCCTTTTCGAAGTGGATTTTACTACAGAATTTTGCCAGGAACAACCCTTTTGTTGCCGTGGGTTCTTTTGAGTGCATGCTGCACACGGAACCTCGGTTTATCGTCCCATCTGAACGACTAGCGCCCAGACCACCACTCAAGGTCTAGCGGAGGGGGAGAAAATATCGGCGGCTGAGCTGTGATTTGAACCAGCGCGCTCAGATTCTCTCGCTTCCTAGGCGGAGGCGTTACCTCTAGGCCATCACTCCACTCAAGTACTTGTATTTGCCATGGTTCAGCAGCCACTCACGCCCTGACAAAAACTTCATTGCTATCAGTCGTCCCCGGTGCGCTGAGGAACTCGGGGAGAATGAATGAATAATATGGATACTTATACAGCACCTATCCTCGATCAGAGACACTCTGAAAGCTTCTCTGAAGGCCTTCAACATCAGCCACGACACATGGGAGCTGAATGCAATGGACAGACCCAAAGTGGCGTTCAGCTGTCCACGAAGGCGCCAAATCCTGTGAGGCCAACAGAATCGCTGCAGCAGAGCAACGCAGACAGGCCAGGAAAAGCAGTGCCAGCAAGTCCCCGACAGCCGCCACCATCCCCTGTCCACACTGCAGTTAGAACCTTCCGGGCGCGGATTGGCCTGATCAGTCATCTGCGCACCCACAGAGCTCAACCCACCCACCCCCAGGATGACTAGATGGTCCTCGTCGATCCCGACGGACGAACCACACACATCCTCGATCAGAGACCAAGCTCAAAGCGCTTTACAAACACGGGGTCATTTGCACAACAGGCTGCCTACCTGGGTAGAGCCGACTGACGGCTGCAACTGGGCGCTCATCATTCGTTTCCTGTGTCATTCAATCAGATCTCAGGCACGCACGCATACACACTCTGACAGACATGTCATATTTCATGCCATGTAGGCAGCCAAACACAGTTTCAACAGCGCATACACATGCGTGCGCACGCACACACACACTGTATACAAACGCACACACATATACATACAAACACGCACACGCATACATACAAACACACATACACGCACATGCACACACAAACATCGATACAGATACACACACACACACACACACACACACACACACTCAAATAAATGAGAATAAATACCAGTAAAGTCCCGTTTGTGTGTCATCCTGTTAAAGTCGTCTTCCATCACAAATTCCTGGTGACAAAGAAACAGTCTATTCATCACACAACATGTATACACAACACACACACACACACACACACACACACACACACACACACACACACACACACACACAACACAACACAATGTTGTTGTGTTTTTTTTGCATACACACTAAACAACAAAAAAAAGAAGCAAACCGCACCATGAATTTAGACACTCGTTAACACTTTTACCAATTAGTACATACATAAATCTGTGCATGCAAGTTAATAATGTTCAGACACAGTTATCTTAAGATATAATTTTTAAAAAGTTAAAAAAAAAAAAATAAAAAGAGAGAGAGAGAGAGAGAGAGAGAGAGAGAGAGAGAAACAGCTACAAATGTAAGAGATTTTTTAAATTTTTTTTATTTTTATACAATACAGATCTATGTAATTAAAAAAGACAATGAAATACTATACATTATACTAAGATATCTACTGACTAAAATTCTCAATAAAGACAATCAACCAAAAAAAAGCTGTTGTGTTTTTTTCCAGCTCAACAAAACACAGAAACGCAAAGCAGACACAAATGAAATAAATAAAAATGGAAAACATAAGCAACCACACTAAACAGATCTAACTGCTATCAACAAATCAATAATCGAATAAATGATATATATATATACTCAAGGACACATCAACTAAAAAAAACTGACAACCAATATGACGGGCGCAATAGCCGAGTGGTTAAAGCGTTGGACTGTCAATCTGAGGGTCCCGGGTTCGAATCACGGTGACGGCGCCTGGTGGGTAAAGGGTGGAGATTTTTACCATCTCCCAGGTCAATGTATGTGCAGACCTGCACAGCCCACTCGTGTGCAGACGAGTGAACGCAGAAGAAGAAGAAGAAGAAGAAGAAGAAGAAGAATACCTACTGGCAGATTTATGACAAGAAACATGCTAGAAGTAAACTTAGGAGTCTAAAGCAAATAATGGGTGTCATTCTAAAACCAAATATATCTTGTAAACTTGTATTTGTATTTGTATTTCTTTTTATCACAACAGATTTCTCTGTGTGAAATTCAGGCTGCTCTCCCCAGGGAGAGCGCGTCGCTACACTACAGCGCCACCCCTTTTTTTCTTTTTTTTTTCCTGCGTGTAGTTTTAGTTGTTTTTCCTATCGAAGTGGATTTTTCTGCAGAATTTTGCCAGGAACAATCCTTTTGTTGTCGTGGGTTCTTTTACGTGCGCTAAGTGCATGCTGCACACGGGACCTCGGTTTATCGTCTCATCCAAATGACTAGCGTCCAGACCACCACTCAAGGTCTAATGGAGGGAGAGAAAATATCGGCGGCTAAGCCGTGATTCGAACCAGCGCGCTCAGATTCTCTCGCTTCCTAGGCCATCACTCCACTACAAACTTGCAAAAATAGTCACCGAAAATGTTCATTTCTCTCTTTTTCTTTTCTTTTCTTTCTTTTGCGTTCGACAGCTACGCAGTCAGGGTCGAAGTCCGAGGGATGCCACAAACTCAGACATCCGGCAAAGATGGGCTACCATCCCCCAGAGCTTGGTGTTGAGGTCAGCACCCCCAGGCCAGGACTGCTGCCGCATCTTCTCATACATGGGGCAGTCTTGGAGAATATGGGATGGGGTTTGGTCAGCCTGGCCACAATCACATAGGGATGTGGCTGCCACTCCAATCCTCTTCAGGTGTGCTTGGAGGCCGCAGTGTCCTGTGTGAAGGCTGTAGACGGTAGTCTGGTGTCTCCTCTCCAGTGTCCTGATGGGATCCTGGTGTGCCTTGTAGCCTTCGTTCAGGGTGACCCAGCCTCTTCGGAATCTGCTGCGGAGGAGAGTTTTTGCTTCCTCATACGTGGCAGGAACGGTTGGCTGTGTGAGCTGGCTTCCTTCCTTAGCGAGGTGGTCTGCACGCTCATTGCCTGGGAGGCCTACATGTGCAGGCACCCACTGGAGGGTCGTTGGGGCTGTTTGGGTAAGGGTTGCGAGGGAAGCCTTAACTCACTCAGTACGGCCAGTCCTCTCTTCTCCTCTACACAGACCCCTCGGATGTCCAGTGGGTGTCTCAATGACCCAACCTTTAGCTTCCGTCGTCAGAATTGTGGTATTCTTTGTCAAAATTCACCTCTTCAGTATGAGAGCCTTCCACTTGCAATATTTTGATGGTGGTAACTGGGGTGAAACGCTGTTAACGTTGTCTCTTTCGCCGTTCGTATGGAGAGAGTTAAGGGACTGGATCAGTAGACCAGGATCAGTGGAGTCGAGGGCCTGGAGTGTGGACATGGAGTCAGTGAAGATGGAGATGCTGCCAAGGG
>NC_134905.1:2950166-2987666 GCF_041734735.1 Babylonia areolata | reverse complement strand
CTTACTCATTGATATAACTGACACCCGTTTACGTTTTCTTTCATTTCTCACGATCAGCTGTTGGTGGTGCTATCGGCCATCTTTTTTTTTTTTTAAACACCAATGCACAGATTTTAGTTCTTACACGCACACATGTGGGGGTGCGTATGCTATTTGTTCAACTATGATCAATGTTTACAGACTGAAGTTTGGCTCATGAAAAGGTATGAGTAATATTAACAACGATAGTGTCTGAATCATGTAGAGCGCAATATTCGTTTTATACCCACTGTGGTCTCCCTTTCCAAGCGCACACACCCCCCCACACTCACCATCATACATTAATTGCAGTACCGCAAACAAAGCACAAAAACACAGCTAAATAAATGTCCACCCATCTGAGAACAAAACAGACTGTGATAACTGTTTGCTTAGACATTGCTAAGCACTCGGCATACTATATTTCGATCGCTGAAAACGCTACATTGTAAATTCTAAGAAACGTAAACAAAGGCGAAAGGAGGCGTAATGATAAGGGTGCAGACGCAATCGCACAAATACAACTGATGGAAAAAACATACTCACTTGTCGTCGCTGACGCTTATAACTACATCCTGCTTGGGCACTAAATAAGCCATATTGACCGTGTCGTTGCATCCTTCTATTTTGTCAACGAGAACTGGTTTCCTTCCGTCCATTTCTCTATCCGAGTTGATTTGAGCCGCCATCTTGTGACGTGTCACGTGACAAGCATTCATCGTCATGAGACTGTTGTCTGCACAGTGCCCTCCCTTCTTCATCAACGGAAGCGGAAACGTGTTTGGACTGTTTACAGTAACTACAAGAGCAGATTCAAATCATTTTTCAGGCGATTTGACAAATATTTACACAGTTTGACCAGTCGGTGTCAAGAGATTTATTCATTTGGTGTTCCGCGTTAACACCCAACATGTAACTTTCAGCAAGTCTAGCTCTTATCAGCGGGATTAGGGTAAAAATAGGTGGACCGATTTTCGTGCTTGAGTGGCGGATTGTCAAAAAGTCAGGTATGAACGTGTTCCGTTGTTGGCTGCTTGCCGACACAGTCCGTCTGTAATGCCATGTGTCAAGACTAGGCCTGACAACAGTTCAACTGGAAATTATTTACCGATATTTGTCAACGTTTATGACTGTTTGGGGTAATTATGACAATGTATAGTCTTTTTACGACAAAATCAGAAAATGACGTTATCATTATTTGTGACACTGCATGATTCAGTGACAAGTAACGAGTTACTAATCTGTGTGTAATCACTAAATTAGTTCAGTGCAAAGCTCTGCAAGCTCTGTATTCTGCTGCAGGTATCTCTGTTTTGCAGGAGTATATTTGGCATAATTTTGTAATGGACTAAGTGATAAAAGTTCAGAGGAAATTGATATGATATTTTTAAAAGAAAAAAATAGATTGATTAATGGCATTGACATTCACCTGCTCATTGTATTTAAGAGGAAAACGTCTATTCTTCATTCTATACAGGACTTAGTTATTCATGATAAAAACTGTCACTCCATTAAACTGAAGTGCAACCTTTGTTTTATCATTTTAACATAGCAGAATCACACAAAGAGTGCAGATTTGATCTTCTAACGCTATTTAACATACAGTTTCCACTCTAGAGTGAGATGAACTGTTTTTCTTCCATCAGTCAAAAGAAAGGTGGTAAATTTCATGTTGTCGGCTAATTTTTTTTTCAAACATGATGATGTTCACCATATTAAAGCTTTTTAAAAAAAAAAAAAATTTACTACCCTCTTGTTGATCCAGGCCAGAGTGTGACAAGGATTGTGATCAGCGAACCGTCGTGCCAAAGGTGGTGATGTGTGGGGCGGGAGGGAGAGAACTATTGGATGGCCAGACTTGACGACGATCGCAGTCCATGTAACATGGACAGATTGTCATCAGTGTGGGCAGAGCTACAAAAATCCAACAGGTAAAAACACAGTGCTTTGTCAGTGTGTTACATCATATTCCTTCTTCAGCAACTTGAGGCAGTGAAATACGCATGCTGAAGACCCTTGTTATCTGTGTCAGTGTTAAGAAGGGTAATGGAAAACACCAGCATTGAACATACCATGTGTTATAGTATGAAGATACAGCGATGGGGGAAAAAAAAAAGGGGGGTGAGGGGGGTGTCAGCAGACGTAGAAGACAATGGTAACATGGCTGGGCTAGAAATGACTGCAGCTCTGCGCTCAGCATAAAGATGAATGACATAGCAAAACGTGTGTGTGTGTGTGTGTGTGTGTGTGCTTATGTTTCTGCATTTGTGTCTGTGACTTTATATATTGTCACTAAAAACCATAAAATGATTCATGTGTTTGATTGTGTAATGAACTATGTATACATATATATATATATCAACATAATCACTTACATCTGTTATTGTTTATGTTCACAATTTTTCCCATCAGTTCTGAATGTCATAATGAATTTATATATATATATATATATATACATAATGAAACGGTGGTCGACCCAAGAAAGTCCGGGGGGAAAAAAAAAGCATTGAACATACCCTGCAAGCATACACATGAAAAGCAAAAGTATGGCTGCCTAAACAGTGGTGGTAAAAACAGCCACAAAAGTGAATATACAACTTTACAAGCCCGTTTGCAGATCTGCACTGGTGAACTTGGGGGAAACAAACATAAAAAATGCAAGCCCGTTTGTATATCTCTCTGAACAAATGAATGTGGTGTGTATATCTCTCTGAACAAATGAATGTGGTGGAAATACACATGAAAATACAAGCCCATTTGACTGTCGATCTGTACAAGTGAATGTGGTAGAAACAAGCATAAAAATGCATACCCATTAGTAGATGAAAGATCTGAACAAATGAAAATGCAGGGGGAGGGGAACACGAAAGTACAAGCCCATTTGCAGGTTTGAAGAAATGAACTGGGGGAAACAAAGGTGAAGATACAAGCCCATTTGCAGATGTGAACAAATTGACATGGGGGGAAAAACAAACATGAAAATACAAGCCCATTTGCAGATCTGAACAAATTAACAGGGGTGGGGGGGAACAAACATGAAAATACAAGCCCATTTGCAGATCTGAACAAATTAACTTGGGGGAAATACAAACAGGAAAATACAAGCCCATTTGCAGATGTGAACAAATTAACACGGGGGAAAAACAAACAGGAAAATACAAGCCCATTTGCAGATGTGAACAAATTAACATGGGGGGAAAAACAAACATGAAAATACAAGCCCATTTGCAGATCTGAACAAATTAACATGGGGGAAAAACAAACATGAAAATACAAGCCCGTTTGCAGATGTGAACAAATTAACGGGGGGGGGGGGGGGGGGGGGGGGGACAAACATGAAAATACAAGCCCATTTGCAGATCTGAACAAATTAACATGGGGGAAAAACAAACATGAAAATGCGAGCCCTTTTCTAGATCTGAACAAATGAATATAGGGGGGAAAAAGACGATCTTTTTTTTGTGTGTGTGTATATATTTTCGTTCAAATATATCTCTATAAACAAATGAATATAGGGGGGAAAGACGAGCCTTTTCGTATTCATATCTATATGAACAAATGAATGTGGAGGAAACAAACAGGCCCATTTTGTAGATCTGTATAAGTGAGGGTGGGAACTGCAACCCCCCAAAATAGGATGGGGGGGGGGGGGGGGAAAAAACCAAACCAGCAAACCACACTGGATGGATTGGCGGGAATGTTTCAGATTGCCGTCGAGCGGTGTGATGTCCTCGTGCCAGACCGAGCTTCAGGAACTGATGTACCAACTGGACGTCATGCTGTCCTCCAAGAAACAGCAATGGATGCAGGAGACGGAGGAGCTGCAGGTCAGGGGGCATAGGGGGTCAAGGTCAGGGGGCATAGGGGTCAAGGTCAGGGGGTATAGCAGGCAATATTGGTTTCAGTTTCAATCTGTCAAGGAGGAGTAAGTGCATTCGGACGAGCGTGTGGAGTGACACGTGTTGAGTGATAGCCTAGAGGTAACGCGTCCGCCTGGGAAGTGAGAGAATCTGAGTGTGCTGGTTCGAATCCCGGCACAGTCTCCAGTATTTTCTCTCCTCCACAAGACCTTAAGTGGGTGCTAGTCATTCAGATGAGACCCATAAACCGAGGTCCCGTGTGCAGCATGCACTTAGCGCACGTAAAAGAACCCACAGCAATAAAAAGGGTTGTGCTGGCAAAATTCTGTTGAAAAATCCTCTTCGATAGGGAAGCATAAAAACTGCAGGCAGGAAAAAATACAAAAAAAAAAGAAAAAAGGGTGGCACTGTCAGTGTAGCGATGCGCTCTCCTGGGGGAGAGCAGCCCGAATTTCACAGAGACAAATCTGTTGTGGCAAAAAAAGAGTAATACAATACAAACTTGGGCCCAGTTTTTATTTTAACCACGCACACACAAACTCTCGGCACTGCCTTTCACGAAACTGTCGGGTCACTCACAATCGTACAATTTTCGGTGCCAATGATTCCCAGCTCCAGGTGCAAGTATACATGTCTTTGTGTTTGTATTTTGTGGTTTTTCAGGTTGCTCGCAAAGAAGTTTTCCTTATTTCATGAGGACGTAAAGTTGTAACATATTTCTGAAGTGGGAAGAAGTGGTAGGAGCAGGTTTTGTGGGGCCGGTCAGCTTCAGAATCTCTCCAGAGAAATGAACGTGTGTGTGTGTGTGGAGGTGGTAATGGTGGTAGTGCTCCTGACATCTGGAACAACCTTCCTTATCGTATCTGTGCATCTGATTCTGTTTCTGCTTTTTGCTCATCACTAAAGACTCTCATCTTTTTAAAACCTGTCTGTAAGTACTCACAGCTTCCTTGTTCTCCAGCGCCACCCCATGTCAGCTCACTTTGGGATGTATGTAGAGTGGGAAAGGGAGAGTGTGAGTGGGGGGGAGGGGTTTTTTGAGAAAGAGTGGCCATGAATATGTTATTTGTAATATTTTTTCTTTCCTGAGCTCTTAGTGAGAAAGGGCACTATATATAAATGTACAGTATTATTATTATTATTATTAGTGGTAGTGGTGGTATGTTGGAATTGTTTGTGTGATACTGGGGTTTTTTTTTGGGGGGGGGGATGGGCTTTGTTCTTGTCCTTATTTGTTGTTTGTTTGTTTGTTTTTTCTGTCTGGTTTTAAGAGTAGTTTACATGTTGTTTAATAGTGTGATGTTTTTGTTTTTTTTCTGGTTTCTTAGTTTTCTTTTTGTTGTTTCTTGGGGTTTTTTTTTCTTTAATTCATAACTTCTGTTGTTGTTGCTTTTTTAAAGATTGATTTCATGTATTTGATTTTGTATACATCATGTCAAGCTTTGTTTGTGTCATATTTTCACTCTTTTTCGCTCATCACAAATTACTGATAAGGTTTGGATTTTTTGGTTTGTCTGTTTTTACCCAGGAGTTATTTTTCTTACGATTTTTTTTTACCATGAGCGTTATGATGATAATGTAAATGGGACTGTTTGTCGCCCTTCACGCACACACAGGCACGGCTGCACGCCAAGGAAAAAGAACTCCGCACACAGCAGACCGCCCTGGAGATCAAGACACGAGAGGTACAGAGTGCTGTCCCCTTAATTTCTTTTCCCTTTTTTTTTTCCTCCACATTTTCTTCTTTTGGTGGAAGAGGAAGATTTTCTTGATGTTCACAGCGTTGTTGTTTAGATTCATGTCAGTCAGGCTGCATCTGTATTGGAATATGAATCTGTGTGTGTGTGGATCAGATATTTTATTTATTGGATAATGTGGTGATAAGACTTTTATGTTATATTTACTGGATTATTACCTGTGTGTGGATTAGATGTTTTGTTAATTGGATTATTATCTATATGTGGATCAGATTTTTTTTTATTATTGGATTATAATCTATGTGTGGAACAGAAGTTTTATTCATTGGATTATTATCTATGTGTTTGATCAAATGTTTTATTTATTGGATTACTATCTGGTTTTGAATGCATGTTTCATTGTGGTGAAGCCGTTTGTGCCATGTGTATGTGGTGGGGGTGCTGGCGAGTATCCGTGCATTCGTGCACGCACTCGTGTGTGTGTGTATGTGTGTATGTGCCTGAGCGCGTGTTGCAGGGAAGTGTTTTTTTCTGGATGGTGTCATGGGTGGGTGGTTTCCAGTGTTCAGTCGCGTGAGTCTGTTTTGGCACGTCCTTCCGTGTGTTGGGGAGGGTGGGAGTGGTGGAGGGGGGGTATTGATGGAGGAGGCAGGGATTGAGGAAAGAAATGTAAAGCGCTTTGAGCAGCATGTCTGGAGAAACACGCTGTATAAACGTCCATTAGTAGTAGTAGTAGTGTGGTTCGTCCGTCGGGATCAACGAGGACCATCTAGTCATCCTAGGGGTGGGTGGGTTGGGCTCTGTGGGTGCGCAGATGACTGGTAAGGCCAATCCGCGCCCGGAAGGTTCTGACTGCAGTGTGGACAGGGGATGGTGGTAGCTGTCGGGGACTTGCTGGCACTGCTTTTCCTGGCCTGTCTGCGTTGCTCTGCTGCAGCGATTCTGTTGGCCTCACAGGATTTGGCGCCTTCGTGGACAGCTGAACGCCACTTTGGTCTGTCCATTGCATTCAGCTCCCATGTGTCGTGGTTGATGTTGAAGGCCTTCAGAGAAGCTTTCAGAGTGTCTTTGAAGCGTTTTTTTTTTACCTCCATGGGAACGCTTGCCATGTTGGAGTTCACCATACAGCAGTTTCTTGGGGAGCCGGTGGTCTGGCATGCGAACTACATGGCCTGCCTAGCGCAGCTGGGCCTGCATCAAGATGGTGTAGATGCTGGGCAAGTTTGCCCGAGTGAGCACCTCTGTGTCAGGGATCTTCTCTTGCCACGCTGTATAAACGTCCATTACTAGTAGTAGTAGTAGTAGTAGTAGTAGTAGTAGTAGCAGTATCAATGCGTGGATTAGATGTTTTATTCATTGGATTGTTATCTGTGTGGGGAGCCAGATGGAAGACATGAAGAACCAGATGGAGGGGCTGAACAAGGCTCAGAAAGCCATCGTGGACGAATACGAGGATCACCTCTCTAACTTACGGTCTGAGGTAAGACATCGCGTGTCACAGGTTTGTGTGCTTGAGTGTGTCTACCACCTAAGTTACGGTCTGAGGTAAGAGACATCGTGTGTCACAGGTTTGTATGCTTGAGTGTGTCTGTCACCTAAGTTACGGTCTGAGGTAAGAGACATAGTGTGTCATAGGTTTGTGTGCTTGAGTGTGCCTACTACTTAAGTTACGATCCGAGGTAAGAGACATAGTGTGTCATAGGTTTGTATGCTTGAGTGTGCCTGTCACCTAAGTTACGGTCTGAGGTAAGAGACATCGTGTGTCACAGGTTTGTATGCTTGAGTGTGTCTGTCACCTAAGTTACGGTCTGAGGTAAGAGACATAGTGTGTCATAGGTTTGTGTGCTTGAGTGTGTCTGTCACCTAAGTTACGATCCGAGGTAAGAGACATAGTGTGTCATAGGTTTGTGTGCTTGAGTGTGTCTACCACCTAAGTTATGGTCTGAGGTAAGAGACATCGTCTGTCACAGGTTTGTACGCTTGAGTGTGTCTACCACCTAAGTTATGATCTGAGGTAAGAAACATTGTGTGTCATAGGTTTGTTTGCTTGAGTGTGTCCGTCACCTCATCAAAGTTACAATCTGAGACAAGAGACATCACCTGTCATAGGTTTGTATGCTTGAGTGTGTCTGTCACCTAAGTTACGATCCGAGGTAAGAGACATCATGTGTCATAGGTTTGTATGCTTGAGTGTGTCTGTCACCTAAGTTACGATCCGAGGTAAGAGACATCATGTGTCATAGGTTTGTGTGCTTGAGTGTGTCTATCACCTAGGTTACGGTCTGAGGTAAGAGACATCATGTGTCATAGGTTTGTATGCTTGAGTGTGTCTATCACCTAAGTTACGATCCGAGGTAAGAGACATAGTGTGTCATAGGTTTGTGTGCTTGAGTGTGTCCGTCACCTAGGTTACGGTCTGAGGTAAGAGACATCGCCTGTCACAGGTTTGTGTGCTTGAGTGTGTCTATCACCTAAGTTACGGTCTGAGGTAAGAGACATCGTGTGTCATAGGTTTGTATGCTTGAGTTTGTCTGCCACCTAAGTTACGGTCTGAGGTAAGAGACATAGTGTGTCATAGGTTTGTGTACTTGAGTGTGCCTACTACCTAAGTTACGATCCGAGGTAAGAGACATAGTGTGTCATAGGTTTGTATGCTTGAGTGTGTCTGTCACCTAAGTTACGGTCTGAGGTAAGAGACATCATGTGTCACAGGTTTGTGTGCTTGAGTGTGCCTATCACCTAAGTTACGGTCTGAGGTAAGAGACATAGTGTGTCATAGGTTTGTGTGCTTGAGTGTGCCTACTACCTAAGTTACGATCCGAGGTAAGAGACATAGTGTGTCATAGGTTTGTATGCTTGAGTGTGTCTGTCACCTAAGTTACGGTCTGAGGTAAGAGACATCGTCTGTCATAGGCTTGTGTGCTTGAGTGTGTCTGTCACCTCTCAAAGTTACAGTCTGAGGTAAGAGACATCGCGTGTCATAGGCTTGTGTGCTTGAGTGTGTCTACCACCTAAGTTACGGTCTGAGGTAAGAGACATAGTGTGTCACAGGTTTGTATGCTTGAGTGTGTCCGTCACCTAGGTTACGATCCGAGGTAAGAGACATCGTGTGTGACAGGTTTGTATGCTTGAGTGTGTCTACCACCTAAGTTACGGTCTGAGGTAAGAGACATAGTGTGTCATAGGTTTGTGTGCTTGAGTGTGCCTACTACCTAAGTTACGATCCGAGGTAAGAGACATAGTGTGTCATAGGTTTGTGTGCTTGAGTGTGTCTGTCACCTAAGTTACGGTCTGAGGTAAGAGACATCATGTGTCACAGGTTTGTGTGCTTGAGTGTGCCTATCACCTAAGTTACGGTCTGAGGTAAGAGACATAGTGTGTCATAGGTTTGTGTGCTTGAGTGTGCCTACTACCTAAGTTACGATCCGAGGTAAGAGACATAGTGTGTCATAGGTTTGTATGCTTGAGTGTGTCTGTCACCTAAGTTACGGTCTGAGGTAAGAGACATCGTCTGTCATAGGCTTGTGTGCTTGAGTGTGTCTGTCACCTCTCAAAGTTACAGTCTGAGGTAAGAGACATCGCGTGTCATAGGCTTGTGTGCTTGAGTGTGTCTACCACCTAAGTTACGGTCTGAGGTAAGAAACATAGTGTGTCACAGGTTTGTATGCTTGAGTGTGTCCGTCACCTAGGTTACGATCCGAGGTAAGAGACATCGTGTGTGACAGGTTTGTATGCTTGAGTGTGTCTACCACCTAAGTTACGGTCTGAGGTAAGAGACATAGTGTGTCATAGGTTTGTGTGCTTGAGTGTGCCTACTACCTAAGTTACGATCCGAGGTAAGAGACATAGTGTGTCATAGGTTTGTGTGCTTGAGTGTGCCTATCACCTAAGTTATGGTCTGAGGTAAGAGACATCATGTGTCATAGGTTTGTATGCTTGAGTGTGTCTATCACCTCTCAAAGTTACGGTCTGAGGTAAGAGACATCATGTGTCATAGGTTTGTATGCTTGAGTGTGTCTGTCACCTAAGTTACGGTCTGAGGTAAGAGACATCGTGTGTCATAGGTGTGTATGCTTGAGTGTGTCTGTCACCTAAGTTACGGTCTGAGGTAAGAGACATCGTGTGTCATAGGTGTGTATGCTTGAGTGTGTATGTCACCTCTCAAAGTTACGGTCTGAAGTAAGAGACATCACGAGTCATAGGTTTGTGTGCTTGAGTGTGTCTGTCACCAAAGTTACGGTCTGAAGTAAGAGACATCACGAGTCATAGGTTTGTATGCTTGAGTGTGTCTGTCACCAAAGTTACGGTCTGAAGTAAGAGACATCGTGTGTCATAGGTTTGTATGCTTGAGTGTGTCTGTCACCTAAGTTACGATCTGAGGTAAGAGACATCGTGTGTCATAGGTTTGTGTGCTTGAGTGTGCCTACTACCTAAGTTACGATCCGAGGTAAGAGACATCGTGTGTCATAGGTTTGTATGCTTGAGTGTGTCTGTCACCTAAGTTACGGTCTGAGGTAAGAGACATCGTCTGTCATAGGCTTGTGTGCTTGAGTGTGTCTGTCACCTCTCAAAGTTACAGTCTGAGGTAAGAGACATCGCGTGTCATAGGCTTGTGGGCTTGAGTGTGTCTACCACCTAAGTTACGGTCTGAGGTAAGAGACATAGTGTGTCACAGGTTTGTATGCTTGAGTGTGTCCGTCACCTAGGTTACGATCCGAGGTAAGAGACATCGTGTGTGACAGGTTTGTATGCTTGAGTGTGTCTGTCACCTAAGTTACGGTCTGAGGTAAGAGACATCGCGTGTCATTGGTTTGTATGCTTGAGTGTGTCTATCACCTAAGGTACGGTCTGAGGTAAGAGACATCGCGTGTCATTGGTTTGTATGCTTGAGTGTGCCTATCACCTAAATTACGGTCTGAGGTAAGAGACATCGTGTGTCACAGGTTTGTACGCTTGAGTGTGTCTACCACCTAAGTTACGGTCTGAGGTAAGAGACATCGTGTGTCACAGGTTTGTATGCTTGAGTGTGTCTGTCACCTAAGTTACGGTCTGAGGTAAGAGACATAGTGTGTCATAGGTTTGTGTGCTTGAGTGTGTCTGTCACCTAAGTTACGATCTGAGGTAAGAGACATCACGAGTCATAGGTTTGTATGCTTGAGTGTGTCTGTCACCAAAGTTACGATCTGAGGTAAGAGACATCGTGTGTCACAGGTTTGTGTGCTTGAGTGTGTCTGTCACCTAAGTTACGGTCTGAGGTAAGAGACATCGCCTGTCATAGGTTTGTGTGCTTGAGTGTGTCTATCACCTAAGGTTACGATCTGAGGTAAGAGACATCGTGTGTCACAGGTTTGTGTGCTTGAGTGTGTCTATCACCTAAGGTTACGATCTGAGGTAAGAGACATAGTGTGTCATAGGTTTGTACGCTTGAGTGTGTCTATCACCTCTCAAAGTTACGATCTGAGGTAAGAGACATAGTGTGTCATAGGTTTGTATGCTTGAGTGTGTCCGTCACCTAAGTTACGGTCTGAGGTAAGAGACATCATGTGTCACAGGTTTGTATGCTTGAGTGTGTCTACCACCTAAGTTACGGTCTGAGGTAAGAGACATCGCCTGTCATAGGTTTGTGTGCTTGAGTGTGTCTATCACCTAAGGTTACGATCTGAGGTAAGAGACATCGTGTGTCACAGGTTTGTATGCTTGAGTGTGTCTGTCACCTCTCAAAGTTAAGATCTGAGGTAAGAGACATCGTGTGTCATAGGTGTGTATGCTTGAGTGTGTCTACCACCTAAGTTATGATCTGAGGTAAGAAACATTGTGTGTCATAGGTTTGTTTGCTTGAGTGTGTCCGTCACCTCATCAAAGTTACAATCTGAGACAAGAGACATCACCTGTCATAGGTTTGTATGCTTGAGTTTGTCCGTCGCTCTCCAATTCTCTCACTTCCTAGGCGGACGCGTTACCTCTAGGTCATCACTCCACTTGATGATAACAATGATGATGATGACACACACCTGTTGTGACGTGATTCCAGGTGCTGAAGGTGAAAGGAGTACGAAAAGCTGCACAAACAGCATCAGCGCTACAAGATAGACCTGCAGAGAATGATAATGATGATAACAATGATAATAATGATGATGATGACACACCTGTTGTGATGTGATTCCAGGTGCTGAAGGTGAGGAAGGAGTACGAGAAGCTCCACAAGCAGCACCATCGCTACAAGAAAGACCTGCACAGGACGATGATAGTGGATGATGACACACCTGTATGACATGATTCCAGGTGCTGAAGGTGAGGAAGGAGTACGAGAAGCTGCACAAGCAGCACCATCGCTACAAGAAAGACCTGCACAGGACGATGATAGTGGATGATGACACACCTGTATGACATGATTCCAGGTGCTGAAGGTGAGGAAGGAGTACGAGAAGCTGCACAAGCAGCACCATCGCTACAAGAAAGACCTGCACAGGACGATGATAGTGGATGATGACACACCTGTATGACATGATTCCAGGTGCTGAAGGTGAGGAAGGAGTACGAGAAGCTGCACAAGCAGCACCATCGCTACAAGAAAGACCTGCACAGGACGATGATAGTGGATGATGACACACCTGTATGACGTGATTCCAGGTGCTGAAGGTGAGGAAGGAGTACGAGAAGCTCCACAAACATCACCATCGCTACAAGAAAGACCTGCAGAGAATGATAATGATGATAATAATGATAATAATTATAACGATGATGACACACACCTGTTGTGTGACGTGATTCCAGGTGCTGAAGGTGAGGAAGGAGTACGAGAAGCTCCACAAGCAGCACCATCGCTACAAGAGAGACCTGCAGCGGAAGAGGGACCAGGCGGTGGACGAGAAGAAGGAGGGGGAGGAGGAGATTCGCCGACTGAGAGAAAAACTGCAGGTGAGGGGGGGGGGGGGGTCTAGGAGGGTGGGGGGGGGGGGGTAGCTAGGAGGGTGGGGGGGGGGCACATCTGGGGTGGTTGTGTGTGGGTGGGCGGGTGGGTGGGAGGAGGGTTGTTTGTGGGTGTAGGGAGGTGGGGGTGTGGTTGTTGGGGTCTGGGGGTTGGCGTGTGTGTGTGTGTGTGGTGGTGGTGTGAGGGTTATGTGTGTGTTTTTATTTATTTATTTTTTTTTGGGGGGGGGGTTGTGGGGTATGGTTGTTGTTGGGGGTTGGGGTGGTGTGTGTTTGTATGTGTGTGTGAGGGTTGTGTGTGGATGTGGAGATGGTGTGTGTAGGGTGGCGGGTGTGTGTGTGTGTGGGGGGTGGGGATGGTGTGTGTGGGGTTGTGTGTGTGTACGGTTTGTGTGTGGATGTGGGTGTGGTTTGTGTGGGGTGGTGTGTGTGTATGTGTGTACGGATTGTGTGGGGATGGCGTGTGTGTGTGTGTGTGTGTGTGTGTGTGTATGTGTGTACGGGTTGTGTGGGGATGGCGTGTGTGTGTGTGTGTGTGTGTGTGTGTGTGTATGTGTGTACGGGTTGTGTGGGGATGGCGTGTGTGTGTGTGTGTGTGTATGTGTGTACGGGTTGTGTGGGGATGGCGTGTGTGTGTGTGTGTGTGTGTGTGTGTGTACGGGTTGTGTGGGGATGGTGTGTCTGTGTCTGACACAGAGGACTGGCCGTACTGAGTGAGTTAATAAAGAAAACACATAATGAGGACACAGGAGTAATGATGATAACGCAAAGGTGACAAGAGGAGTAATGATTGAGGAAGAAACGGAAACGGAATGGTTTATTCACGTATAGGCCTCAGCCCCAAGTGAAGGGGTTAACTCACTCAATACAGCCAGTCCTCTCTTCTCCTCTACACAGACCCCTCGGATGTCCAGTGGGTGTCTCAATGACCCAACCTTTAGCTTCCGTCGTCAGAACTGTGGTATTCTTTGTCAACATTCACCTCTTCAGTATTAGAGTGTTCCGCTTGCAATATTTTGATGATGGTAATGGGGATGAAACGCTGTTAACGTTGTCTCTTTCGCCGTTCGTATGGAGAGAGTTAATATGACCATTATACAACTCAGTAAGACAACATAAGCAAACAAGCATGAATGCAGATAACAAAACATAATTATATTCATTTCACAAAGTGGCTATTTCTCTTAAGTTTGAAAGCCTTATACGAAAAACCAGGAAAAATCACAAACGTCCTTACTGTTTGCTTGACGACATTAACAAGACTTGATTTAAACAAAGAGGGATGTTTGTTAATATTTTGCTTTTCTTAAAACATTTCACGAATATTTCCCAGCGCTGGGCAACAAAGAACAAAATGTAATTTGTTTTCTTGAGATGATGGTTGAGGAAGAGCAGTCATGAATGATTCATGTGATTTGTAACGTTTCTCTTTCATGTAAAGCGCCCTGAGCTTTTGGAGAGAAAGTGCGCTGTGTAAAACGTACATCATTATTATTGACTCACTTGTGAAAACAAAGTGAGTCTATGTTTTAACCCAGTGTTTGGTTGTCTGTGTGTGTGTGTCAGTGTGTCCGTGGTAAACTTTAACATTGACATTTTCTCTGCAAATAATTTGTCAGTTGACACCAAATTAGGCATAAAAATAGGAAAAATTCAGTTCTTTCCAGTCATCTTGTTTAAAACAATATTGTATCTCTGGGATGGGCAAAAAAAAAAAAAAGAAGCCTAATTGTATGCAAACTGCATTTACTCTTATATTTATATTTTTTGCATTCTCTAAACTTGGCACTTTGATCTGATATTCTGACCCAACAACAAGAGCAGTCATTATTATCATTTTTTGTTCAAACAGGAACTTCTTTTGCTAAGCATGGAAGTTTTATTTATTTTGCAAACGCTTTGGTGCAGAAGGTAAAAAAAGGGAAATTACTCAGTAATTAATGCTAGGGGACTTAATTCAAATCTGGTTAGGACTTTTTTTCTTTTCTTTTTTTTTTATAATGCGAAGCTTTATAATAACAAATACAAAACACATTTTAACGATTAGATTTTTTTTTTTTTTTTAACTCACTCAGTACGGCCAGTCCTCTCTTCTCCTCTACACAGACCCTTCGGGATGTCCAGCGGGTGTCTGAATGACCCAACCTTTTGCTTCCAGTCATCAAAACTGTGGTATTCTTTGTCAACATTCACCTCTTCAGTATAAGAGCGTTCCGCTTGCAATATTTTGATGATGGTAATTGGGATGAAACGCTGTTAACGTCGTCTCTTTCGTATGGAGAGAGTTAAGTGTGTCACAAGTGAGTCTTGAAGGCCTTGCCTCTCTTGTTTTTGTTGTTGCTATGGCGACCCAGGAGTGCGACAGTCGAGAGAAGGAGTGAGCTCTTGGAGAGAAAGCGCGCTGTGTAAACGTACATAATAATAATAATAATGGTACTTATATAGCGCTGAATCTTGTGCATAGACAAATCTAAGCGCTTTCGCACCAGTCATTCTCACGCACGCATAACTCTAAAACTGGAGAAACTGAAGACAAGGAAGAGGCAGGGCAAGGGAGGCTATTTCGGGAAGAGGTGGGGTTTTAAGGCCAGACTTGAAAAGAGCTGAGTGCGGAGACTTGACAAAGCGAAAGAGGAAGTTCATTCCAACTGCAAGGTCCAGAGACAGAGAAAGAACGGCGGCCAACAGTCGAGAGTTTGAATCTGGGTATGCGTAAGTGGAGTGGATCTGAAGCTCATCGTAGTGAGCGAGAAGGAGTGTAGAGGTGAAGGCAGCCACATCATTATCATTGTTGTTGTCATGACAACCCAGGAATACGACAGTCGAGAGAAGGAGTGGGAACACAAGGTCCGTGGACAGCAGCACGAAATCGACATGCTGGAGGCACAGAAGCGCACCCTGGTGGAGAAATGTGAATTCATTCAGGTGGGTATACAACACTTGACTGTGTTATGAGTTTTGGGAGGGTGGGGGGTGGTGGTGGGGGGGGGTGATGTGGGTGTTTGTGTGGGGCTGTGTGTGTGTTAGTGTGCATGCATGTGTGTGTGTGCGTGGGATGTGGGTGTGTTTGTGTGTACGTTCGTGTGTGTGGGGGGGGGGGATGTGAGTGTGTGTGCAGGTGTATGTGTGTGGTGATTAATTGTATGTGTAGTGTGTGTATGTGTTTGTCTGAGAGCATGTTTGTGAAAGTGTGTGTGTGTGTGTGTGTGTGTGTGTGTGTGTGACTGTGAGACATTAAAAAATTGCACACACAAAATTGGTAATCTTACTTTCCATACAACTTGTAGCTTAATGCTGTAAAACGCAAAGAAAAGAATGTGCTTTCACACAAAAGCTCTCTCTCTCTCTCTCTCTCTCTCTCTCTCTCTCTCTCTCTTTCTCTCTCTCTCTCTCTCTCTCTCTGTCTCTCTCTCTCTCTCACACACACACACACACACTGTGTCTATCTATCTACCTAGCTATCTATCTAAACATCTATCTGTCACACAGCAACAGTCCAAGACGTACCAGAGTCAGGTAGGACGACATAGAGAAAGAGAGAGAGACACACACACACACACACACACACACACACACACACACACACACATTCTATCTATCTATCTATCCATCTAAGTAGTATATATCTATCTATCTGCCTAATTATCTGTTTGTCTATCAGTCTGTCTGTCTGTCTTTCTCTCTGTCTCTCTGTCTGTGTAACTGTCTGTTTAACTATCTGTGTATTTAACTATCTGTCTATTTATCTATCTGTCTGTTTCACAGCAACAGTCCAAGACGTACCAGAGTCAGGTACAACAATTCAGAAAGATGTCATACACACACACACACACACTGTCTATCTATCTATCTATTTATCAGTCTATCTATTTATCTATATATCTATCTATTTGTCTATCTATCTATCTGTCAGTCTATCTGTTTATCTATGTATCTATTTGTCTATCTGTCTATCTATCTGTCAGTCTATTTATCTATGTATCTATCTATTTGTCTATCTATCTATCTATTTATCTATGTATCTATTTGTCTATCTGTCTATCTGTCAGTCTATCTATTTATCTATGTATCTATTTGTCTATCTATCTATCTGTCAGTCTATCTATTTACCTATCTATTTGTCTATCTGTCTGTGTATCTATCTGTCTATCTATCTGTCTCACAGCAACAGTCCAAGACGTACCAGAGTCAGGTACAGCAATTCAGAAAGATGTCATACACACACACACTCTATCTATCTATCTATCTATCAGTCTATCTATGTATCTATCTATTTGTCTATCTGCCTATCTATCTATCTATCTGTCTCACAGCAACAGTCCAAGACGTACCAGAGCCAGGTAGGACGACGGAGCCTATGTATCTATCTATTTGTCTATCTGTCTATCTATCTATCTATCTATCTATCTATCTGTCTGTCTCACAGCAACAGTCCAAGACGTACCAGAGCCAGGTAGGACGACGGAGGGAGATGCAGGACTCGGCAGAAGACAACCTCAAGTCTCGTATCTCTCAGCTGGAGGCCAACGTCGATCGCAGCACACAGACCATCGTCGCCCAGGTAACATTTCGGGGGGGTGGTGGCTTTTATTCTATTTCGTTTTGTTTTTATTTTATTTTTATTAATTTTATTTATTTTCTAAATTAACCTCTTGACTGCCCAGGGGACGAAAAAAAAAAAAACCCACAAAAAACTGTAGAAAGGTGTCTCAAGTCATAACGCTGTATTGTATTGTATTACTGTTTTTTTGTCACAACAGATTTTTGTATTTGTATTTCTTTTTATCACAGCAGATTTCTCTGTGTGAAATTCGGGCTGGTCTCCCCAGGGAGAGCGTGTCGCTATAATACAGCGCCACCCATGTTTTTTTGGTATTTTTTCCTGCCTGCAGTTTCATTTGTTTTCCCTATCGAAGTGGATTTTTCTACAGAATTTTGCCAGGAACAAGCCTTTTGTTGCCATGGGTTCTTTTACGTGCGCTAAGTGCATGCTGCACACGGGACCTCGGTTTATCGTCTCATCCGAATGACTAGCGTCCAGACCACCACTCAAGGTCTAATGGAGGGGGAGAAAATATCGGCGGCCGAGCCATGATTCGAACCAGCGCCCTCAGATTCTCCTGCTTCCTAGGCAGACATGTTACCTCCAAGCCAACACTCCACTTTATGCAGAACAGTCGGCCAGCAACTGAGAAAAAAATGGTCTGGAGATATACTGCTCGAGAGCAGTTCTACTCTAGATCAAATATGGGAATTTTCAGCCTTCCACCGATATTTTTTACCTTCTTTTGGTGATGTCATCAGTGACGTCACTATGGATGCAACATGCTGTACGCCCTAAGGCATTTGAGGGGTTAATGGTTCCCACGCTCCTCTGACTATTGAGAAGTGCTGGTTCTAGGACCAGGAAGTGGATTTTTTGGAAAGACTTTAACTCATTTATGCCCCTGCACCCCAAGCATTAAACGCTCTGGCGTCGGAATTCACATCACTGAAACAGTTCTCACGATATGCATATTTTATAAAATTTTTGTGGAGTGATGGTCGAGAGGTAACGCATCCGCCTAGGAAGCGAGAGAATCTGAGCATGCTGGTTCGAATCACAGCTCAGCCGCCGATATTTTCTCCTCCCCCTCCACTAGACCTTAAGTGGTGATCTGGACGCTAGTCATTCGGATGCGATGATAAACCGAGGTCACGTGTGTAGCATGCACTTTGCGCACGTAAAAGAACTCACGGCAACAAAAGGGTTGTCCCTGGCAAAATTCTGACGAAAAATCCACTTGGATAGGAAAAACAAATAAAACTACACGCAGGGGGGAAAAAAAAAAAGGAGTTGGCGTTGTAGTGTAGCGACACGCTCTCCCTGGGGAGAGCAGCCCGAATTTCACACAGAGAAATCTGTTGTGATAAAAAAAACAAAAAACAAAAAAAACAAATACAAATAAACCGCAGAGAAAGTGAACACACTAAATCCTGCTGCAGTGTTTCCTGGATGTGTTCACATGTAATTTTTTGAGGGGGGTGGGAGGGGGGGGGGGGGAAAGCAGTGTATTTTTTACATTTTTTTTTTTGTCCGGCATCAATATGGCATGTTTGTACATTAATTTTGATAAAAGAAGAAAGCTGCCACAGGTAATGGATAATATAATTATATTAATCCTTTAATAACACTTTATAAAAATAACAACAACAACAAAAAACAAAAAAACTGGTGCTCCTTGAAGCTGTGTCAACATGAATACCATACCATGATGTGACATTTGGTATCTTGTTTATCTTCTTCTTTATTATTTGTTATTGTTCTTCATCTTATTATTACTATTATAAGTATTATCATATTGAAAAATAACCCTTGTATCTCAACAAATTAATGATTTTTTTTTTTTTTTTTCGATGATCATTGATGGACCAAATGTTTTGCTATGTGAATGTTGAATCACATTGATGTTGTGAAAAGTCAAAATATAACCTTGTGTACAAGGGGGGGGGGGGGGGGGAATGGCATGGGAGGTGGAATGGGGGGGGGGGGGGGGGCTGTAGGCTCCCTGGGGATTGAATGGGTTAAGCAGAGTGAGCTGCAGGAGAGTAATGCCTCAGTGCTGCTGAACTGTGCAGATGGTAGGTAAGCAACTACAAAAAAAAAAAAAAAAAAAAGTTTGTGTGTGTGTGAATGAATATGTATGCGAGTGTGTGTGTGTGTGTGTGTGTGTGTGTATTTTTTTTTTACACTTTTCTATAAGTTTATTGATTTCATTTTCTTTTTTGATTTATTTTGCTGTGTTTGAAAACATGTGAAATTTGAATTAAAATGTTAAGATGATGAATAAATAGATGCGTGGTGTGTCTGTGTGTGTGGTGTGTGTATGTGTGGTATATATATATGTGTGTGTGTGTGTGTGTGTGTGCTTGTATGTCTTTGAGTGTGTGTTGGTGTGTATGTGTGTATGTGTGTGTTTGTGTGTGTGTGTGTCTCTCTGTGTATGTGTGGTATGTGTGTGTGTGGTGTATGTGTGTATATATGTGTGTGTGTGTGTGCTTGTATATGTCTTCGAGTGTGTGTGTGGTGTATGTGTGTATATGTGTGTGTGTGTCTGTGTCTGTGTCTGTGTCTGTGTATGTGTGGTGTGTGTGTGTGTGGTGTATGTGTGTATATATATGTGTGTGTGTGTGCTTGTATATGTCTTCGAGTGTGTGTTGGTGTGTGTATATGTGTGTGTGTGTGTGTGTGTGTGTGTGTGTGTGTGTGTCTCTGTGTATGTGTGGTATGTGTGTGTGTGGTGTATGTGTGTATATATGTGTGTGTGTGTGTGTGCTTGTATATGTCTTCGAGTGTGTGTTGGTGTGTGTGTGTGTATGTGTGTGTTTGTGTGTGTGTGTCTCTCTCTGTGTATGTGTGGTGTATGTGTGTATATATGTGTGTGTGTGTGTGCTTGTATATGTCTTCGAGTGTGTGTGTGGTGTATGTGTGTATATGTATGTGTGTGTGTGTGTCTCTCTCTCTGTGTGTGTGTGTGTGTGTGTGTGCATGTGTGTGTGACTGTGTGGTGGTGGTGGTGGGTGTGACACCGACAGAAAGAGAAGATCGAGAAGCTGAAGGGCTCACTGGATGAAGCCATGGCCAGCCACAAGCAGACCATGGTGGACAACGAGAGACTGCTGACCGACCTGCAGAAAGCCAACCATACCATCCAGGTATTAAAAAAAAAAAAAAAAAAAAAATCCAAGCTTTTTATGTATTGAGTATAATTTCAAAATGTAATGTTTAACTCACTCAGTACGGCCAGTCCTCTCTTCTCCTCTACACAGACCCCTCGGATGTCCAGTGGGTGTCTGAATGACCCAACCTTTAGCTTCCGTCGTCAGAATTGTGGTATTCTTTGTCAACATTCACCTCTTCAGTATAAGAGCGTTCCGCTTGCAATATTTTGATGATGGTAATTGGGATGAAACGCTGTTAACGTCGTCTCTTTCGCCGTTCGTATGGAGAGAGTTAAGATGAGAAAGATCAGTTTAAAGCAAATTAACTCCCCTAGCATTAATTACAGAGTAATTTCCCTTTTTTTTTTACTATCTGCACCTAAAACGTTTGCAAAATAAAATAAAAAATTCTATGTTTAGCAAAAGAAGTTCCTGTTTGAACACAAAAAAATGATAATAATGACTCCTCTTGTTGTTGTGTCAGAATAAGAGGTCAAAGTGCCAATTTTAGAGAATACAAAAAAAAATAAATATAACAGTAAATGCAGTTTGCATATAATTAGGCTTTTTTGTGTGTGTGTGTGTGTGTGCCCATCCCAGAGGTGCAATATTGTTTTAAACAAGATGACTGGAAAGAACTGAATTTTTCCTATTTTTATGCCAAATTTGGTGTCAACTGACAAAGCATTTGCAGAGAAAATGTCAATGTTAAAGTTTACCACGAACACACACACACACACACACACACACACACAGACAACCGAACACCGGGTTAAAACATAGACTCACTTTGTTTACACAAGTGAGTCAAAAATTCAGTTCTTTCTAGTCATCTTGTTTAAAACAATATTGCACCTCTGGGATGGGCACAAAAAAAACACACACAAAAAATGAAGCCTAATTATATGCAAACTGCATTTACTGTTATATTTATTATATTTTTTGTATTCTCTAAACTTGGCACTTTGATCTGATATTCTGACCCAACAACGAGCAATCATTATTATCATTTTTTGCTCAAACAGGAACTTCTTTTGCTAAGCATGGAAGTTTTATTTATTTTTGCAAACGTTTTTGGTGCAGATAGTTAAAAAAAAAAAAGGGAAATTACTCTGTAATTAATGCTAGGGGACTTAATTTGCCACAAGTGTGTCTTGAAGGCCTTGCCTCTCTTGTTTTTTTGGATGGATTTGTCCAAACGCAGTGACGCCTCTGAGAAACTGAAACTGAACTGTGTGTTTTCCTTCCCTTCCCCGGCCCCCCCCCCACCCCCCACCCCCCCCCCCCCGTGGTGTTGTTCAGATGCTGGAGGAGAGGATTGGGGAGCTGGAGGGGGAGGTGGTCAGCAAGGAGGACCTGCTGAGGGCGGCCCAGGAGGACTCGAGGCACTACTGCCAGGACCTGTCCCGCCTGGAGCACTCCCTGCACGCCAAGGACGACATCATCAAGTGAGGCTTCACTTTTCAGGGAGAGAGCAGGGGGGTGGGTGGGTTGGGGGGAGGGGTGTTGGGAGGGGGCCATTACACACACAAATGGGCACACACGCACGCACACACGCACTCACACACTCACACACACAGGATAGAACTCGAAGGCAAACTCAAACGTTGCAGGGGGCCATTACACACACAAACAGGCGCACACGCACGCACACACACACTCACACACACAGGATAGAACTCAAACGCAAACTCAAAACGTTACACCCAGTGTGCCGTTCTTTTCACCCCTCTGTTCACGTGCTATGCTACGATACACAGAACGCTGTGTATCCAGTGTGCCTTCCACCTTGTTGTCACCTGCTTCTTTGATTGTGTGCCGCACATTATCAGTTTTTGCTGAGTGTGTTTAAGTATATGTCAACAATTTCACCCCCCCCCCCCCCTTTTTTTTTTTCTTTTTTTTTTACACAAAGTGAACAATGATTAATGAGTGCAGTATAGTTTGTGTAGACATAGCACATTATAACCTTTTTTTATTTTTTATTTATTTTTTTATTTTTTTTTAAAGACTGTCTTGTCATTTGCAATGTTAACTCTTTCCATACGAACGGCGAAAGAGACGATGTTGACAGCGTTTCACCCCAATTACCACCATCAAAATATTGCAAGCAGAAGGCTCTTACACTGAAGAGGTGAATGTTGACAAAGAATACCACAATTCTGACGACGGAAGCTAAAGGTTGGGTCATTCAGACACCCACTGGACATACGAGGGGTCTGTGTAGAGGAGAAGAGAGGACTGGCTGTACTGAGTGAGTTAATAAAGGATGAATCTTTTGTCCCTGAAAAAAAGGAAATAGTAAATGAAAAAAAAAAAAGATTGATTCTAAGTTTTGTACACATAATTCTATGATCTGTGCATCTTCCTTCCGTATTATTGTAACAAGCCTCAAAATCAGTTTATGAAAAGTTGTATTTATTCCATAAATGCTATTGATTACTTTGACATAGTTGTGGAAGGCCGGGTATTGTTTTGAATTATTTCCATGGTGTTTAGTTGATTGTGTAATTTATATGCAAAATAAAACGGTGGTCGACCCAAGTAAGTCCGGGTAAAAAATAAATAAATAAAATAAATAATTTAAAAAAGAAAGAAAAAAGGGAGGGGTCATTACTGGAAACACGCTCTCCACGTCTTGGACAATGTCGTCAAGTGAGGCTTCATTTTGGGGTGGAGGGGGGGGGGGGGGTGTTGTGGGGTGTGGGGGGCAGGTTTTGGGGAGGGGTCATTACTGGAACACTTCCTCCATGCTTTGGACAACATCATCAAGTGAGGCGTCATTTTGGGGGAGTGGGGTGTGTGCATGTGGGGGGGTGCAGGTTTTGAGGTTTGTCTTCAAGGTGTCCTTGAAGCGCTTGCAGGGTCTTCCAAGTTCACGGTGGCCTTCCTTCAGCTGGCCATACAATAGCATCTTCGGGATCCTGCTGTCTGTCATGCGGACAACGTGTCCTGTCCAGCATAGCTGGCACTGGATCAGCAGGCTTTCGATGCTGGGCAGGCCACTCCATTCTAGGACATGGAGGTTGGAGACCCTGTCTTGCCACTTCATGCCGAGGATCTTTTCGTAGGCATCTCTGGTGAAAGTGTTCAAGTTGTTGAATATGACGGCGATATGTCGTCCATGTTTCACAAGGTGTTACCACTAGACCCACACTCCACTCGTCAGCAGCTGCTACAGGATTAACTCACTCAGTACGGCCAGTCCTCTCTTCTCCTCTACACAGACCCCTCGGATGTCCAGTGGGTGTCTGAATGACCCAGCCTTTAGCTTCCGTCGTCAGAACTGTGGTATTCTTTGTCAACATTCACCTCTTCAGTATAAGAGCGTTCCGCTTGCAATATTTTGATGATGGTAATTGGGGTGAAACGCTGTTAACGTCGTCTCTTTCGCCGTTCGTATGGAGAGAGTTAAAGTGATGAGGTCTGTGTGTGTGTGTGTGTGACTGTTTCAGACACATGAGTGAGAGCCACGACTTCAAGGAGTCGGAACAAGTGAAGCGGCTGAAGGAATCTCTGCAGAACGCCCGCGATGATTTGAAGTAAGGCTGCTGCTAGGGAGGTCATCATGTTGGAATCAATCTTTTTCTTTTTTTCTTTTTTTTAAGAGGGGGGGTTGGGGGTGGGTGTGGGGGGGGGGAGCATGGGGATGTGTTGGGGGAGTTGGGGACAGGTGGTGGTGGTGAGGAGCGGTGTGGGTGGGTGGTTGGGGGGGGGGGGGGATTGGGGGGTGAGTATGTGTACGGAAAGGAAGGGTGTGTGTGTGTGTGTGTTGTATTTGTTTTAGGGTTGTTGTTGTTTTTTTTTTGTTTGTTTTTTTTGGTTTTTTGTTCTTGATTTGGTTATATCACAACCGATTTTTCTGTTGTGAAATTCTTGCTGCTGCACTCTGTGTGTGTGTGTGCGTTGATGTCCTTGGATGCATATGCACGCAGCACAGTGTTTTGTAAACCGCACAGTATGCAGTTTAACCACAAAAAAAAAACCAACCCCGAACTGCTCACAGAGAGGCTCACAACACCCTTCGAAGAATCGAACACATGCACCATATCGCTTTGCCGTCTTTTGCTCCCCTTCGCTGTCTGTCTCGCCTCACACTGCTTGCTTTTCCCCAGCTAGCTCACACTGTCAGGCAACACTGAACACGTCATCACGCTTGCTCGCTTTGCTTTACCTTGCTTGCGCATGTTAATGACCCTCCGGCGCCCGCCTTGCTTTTTTCAGCCTGTTCACCAAGTCTTGTGAGACTCCAAGGTAGAGTGCTGGTGGCTCTCTGTTTGTTTGGTGGGTGGGTGGGTGTGCGTTGTGGTATTCTTTGGAAACAGCAACAGCGTTGGACCGTCGGATTTAGCTGTTTGATAAGAACGACTTAACAAGGGGAGAGCAGAGTGCGGTTTGTTTGTTTGTGAAGTTTGGAGTCAAGTTATTTCTTCTTCTCTCAAAGTGGCTTTTTATGTGTGCAGTTTCAGTTGTGCTTTTGTCTGTGTGTGTGTGTGTGTGTGTGTGTTTGTTCTGTCGTGTTTCTAATGAGATGAACATCAATAGCGTTATGTTGGGTTTTTTTTTTAAGGTAAATAATTCTCTGTGTGTGTGTGTTTGTTCTGTCGTGTTTCTAATGAGATGAACATCAATAGCGTTATGTTGGGTTTTTTTTTTAAAGGTAAATAATTCTCTGTGTGTGTGGGGGTTTTTTTGGGGTTTTTTTTAATGTGTGCAGTTTGCAGTGGTTATCTTTAAAAAATAAAAATAAAAATTTGTGTGTGTGTGTGTGTGTTGCTTATGTGTGCAGTTTGCAGTGTTTTTTTGTTTTTGTTTTTCATTATTACTCATGCTTATTTTATTATGTGTGTGTGTGTGTCTATTGGTGTGTGCACATGTGGAAATGCACTTTTAGTAGTGTATGTGTGTTTGTGTGTGTGTGTGTGTGTGCGTGTGTGTGTGTGTGTGTGTGTGTGCATTTGTGTATGTGCTTTTGTGGGTGTGTGTATACATGTCTATGTTTTTGCAACATTTTATGTGTGTGTGTGTGTGTGTGTGTGTGTGTGTATGTATATGTATGTGTGAGTGTGTGTGTGTGTGTGTATTTATATATATATATGTGTGTGTGTGTGTATGTGTGTGTATATGTGTGTATATATCTATATATGTGTATATAATCTCTCTCTCTCTCTCTCTCTCTCTCTCTCTATATATATATATATATATATATATATATATATATATATCTACATATCTCTATTTTGAGATACATAGATACAGATATAGATCTATATCTATCTATCTATATCTATATATCTATCTGTCTGTGTGTGCGCGTATGTATGTCTGTGTCTATGCGTGTGTGTGTGTGTGTGTGTGCGTGCATGTGTATGTGTGTGTATGCGTGTGTGTGTGCATGTGTGTGTGTGCATGTGTGTGTGTGCATGTGTGTGTGTGCATGTGTGTGTGTACTCTCTCAGGCAGGTGTTGAGGAGTAACATAGTGAAGGCTAACACCCTCTGGTAACCTGCCTGTTGTGCTGTGCTGAGTTGAGTTGTGCTGTGCTGTGTTGAGTTGTGCTGTGTTGTGTTGAGCTGTGCTGTGTTGAGTTGTGCTGAGCTGTGTTGAGTTGTGCTGTGTTGAGTTGTGTTGTGCTGTGTTGAGTTGTGTTGTGCTGTGCTGTGTTGTGCTGTGTTGAGTTGTGCTGTGTTGAGTTGTGCTGTGTTGAGTTGTGCTGTGCTGTGCTGTGCTGTGCTGAGTTGTGCTGTGTTGAGTGGTGTTGATTTGTTCTGTGCTGTGTTGTGCTGTGTTGTGTTGAGCTGTGTTGAGTTGTGTTGTGTTGCGTTGCATTGTGCTGAGTTGAGTTGAGTTGAGTTGAGTTGTGCTGTGTTGAGTTGTGTTACAGTATTGATACCAGTATTACTACTACTACTACCACTGCTACTACTACTACTACTGCTACTAATGATAGAGGTATTTATACATAGCACTCAGTCGTGTGCAGAGGCAAGTCAAAGCGCTTTATAAATGAAAAAAATAAAAAAAGACAATAATAATAAAAGTATTGACATGGTGATGAATAATGTGCCGGCACAGACAAATGAGAGGGCTCTGTGAATAACTGTAATAATACTAATGAGATAATGATGATAATAATGATGATAATAATAGTAATAATAAAGATATTTATGTAGCATCGACGCTTGCGCAGAGTACAGATTAAAGATTTTTTTTACACACCAGGCGTTCACATGCATGCCTGTAACTCTGGCTACATGTTGATTGTTTGTTTGTGTTTATTGATTTGTTACCATTATCGTTATTATTAGTATTAGTGTTGTTAGTCATTTTTGTTTATTTTCAAGTTTTCTGTTTATATTCACTGATCATCATCATCAACATCATCAAGACCATCATTATATAAACACCTCCATCATAGCAGCATTACCACTGCTGACACTGTTGTTGTTGTTGTCGTCGTCGTCATCGTCATCATCAGCAGCAGCAGCAGCATCAGCATCAAAATCATCATCACCAAGACCATCATTATAAACACCTCCATCATAACAACATCACCACTGCTGACACTGTTGTTGTTGTTGTTGTCGTCACCACCACCATCATCATCATCACCATCGTCATCATCATCAACATCGTCATCGTCATCGTTGTGATGATCATCATCAACAACAGCATCACCACCATCATCATCATCATCATCATCAACATCATCATCATCATCATCATCGTCACCGTTGTGATCATCATTATTATCATCATCATCATCAACATCAACATCATCATCATCACCATCATCATCATCATAGTCGTCACCACCACCATCACCATCACCATCATCACCACCATCATCATCATCATCATCGTCAGCATAGTTGTCACCACCACCACCACCGCTAACCCCCTGCCGCCCCCTCACCCCCCCCCCCCCCCCCCTCACCCCCTCTCCTCCCCCTGATTTCCAGGAGCCAGAAGCAGAAGCAGAAGTCGGCGAAGCAGCTCCCCCCCTCCTCCTCCCCTTCCTCCTCCACGGCCACCTCCACCTCCCCTCCCACCTCTCTCGTCCGGCCCAGTGACGTCGTCATGGAGATTGAGAACCACAGCCCTTCACAGAGAGCACGGGATCAGGTTTGTGTGTGTGTGTGTGTGGGTGGGTGGGTGTGTTTGTGTGTGGGTGGGTGGGTGTGGGTGTGTATGTGGGTGGGTGTGTGTGTGTAGGTGGGTGTGTTTTGTGTGTGGGTGGGTGTTTGGGTGTGTTTGTGTGTGGGTGGGTGGGTGTGGGTGTGTGGGTGGGTGTGTGGGTGGGTGTGTTTTGTGTGTGGGTGGGTGGGTGGGTGTGTGTGTGGGTGGGTGGGTGTGTGTGTGTGTGTGTGGGTGGGTGGGTGTGTGGGTGGGTGTGTGTGTGTGTGGGTGGGTGTATGTGTGTGGGTGGGTGGGTGTGTGGGTGGGTGGGTGTATGTGTGTGGGTGGGTGGGTGTGTGGGTGTGTGTGGGTGGGTGTGTTTTGTGTGGGTGGGTGGGTGGGTGGATAAGTGTGTGTATGTGTGTGTGTGTAGTAGTAGTAGTAGTAGTCTTAAGTTTAACGTCTTCCACTTGAAGTAATATTAGACGGGGATGTGTGGGTGGTTAGGTGTGTGTGTGTGTGTGAGTGTGTGTATGTCTGTGTGTGTGGGTGTGTGTGTGTCTGTGTGTGTGTGTTTGTGTGGTGTGTGTCTGTGTCTGTGTCTGTGAGATAGGTATTGTAGTGATCGAAGTGTTTGCATGTGATGATAATAAGTGATAATGATGATGGTATTGATAATTATTATTATCGTACGTTATGATACTAATGATAATAGTAACCATCATAATAATGACAATGATGATAATAGTGATAATAGTAATGATAGTTATAAATGATACTGATAATAAAAGTTGTTGTGGTTTTGTTTTTGTTTTTAACAGGACTGAAACTAGTGAGAGAGAGAGAGTGTATGTGTGTGTGTTTGTATGTATGTGTGTGTGTGTGTATGTGTGTGTGTGTACATATATAAATGCTTTTTTTCTTTCTTTCTTTTATTTAAAAAAAAAAAAAAATTCTTTTATTATCAGGACTCGGAACAGAATGCCGAGGTCCAGCGTCTTCAGCTCGAAGTGAAAAAGGTAAGTAAAGTTACTCACCAGGACCCAGTTGCATTGCTCGGACGGAAGAGTCTAGTATGGTCGTAACCCGCTACTAACTGCGTGTAGTAGTATGGAACTGACCAATGGCGTAGTTCGGTCAACGTAGGCAGGCATTTCACTCACTCACTCACTCACTCATTCCCTCGACCGCTGGGGTCGTTGGGGGGGGGACATGAGGAAGATGTCATAGCTCGCCACGCCGTTCTGTTGGCAGCTGTCGTGAGGAGATCTGGCAGCGTCATTTTGGTCCATTCCTTGACGTTGTCGGACCAGCTCTTTCTCTGCCGCGCCCCCGGTCTGCGCCCTCCCCTCTACAGTCCCTTGCAGGATGGTTTTGGAGAGGGTGTTATGTCTCGTATGACGTGACCAAACCATGCCATCTTCCGTCGTTTGACAGTCGCCAGCAGTGGTTCTTGGGGCCCAACAAGGTTGCTGACCAGGTTCCGCACATAGTCACGCATTTTAGTCACGTGTAACTGTCAAAAAAAAAAAAAAAAAAAAAAAGTTGGAACCAAGCGATGGAACTGGCTCCTGGTCTTTGATTCTTCTCCGGCTGTGCTCGTTTTCTTTGTTCTCTCTTTCCTTCGCTCTGTCTTGTCTGTCTGTCTGTCTGTCCATCTGTTTGACTTCCGTCTCTCTCTTTTGCTTGTTTCTTTTTCTTTCTCAGTCTCACTTTCTCACGCTTCTTTTTTTTTTTTTTTTCAAATTTTTTAAAATATACTTTAGATATTCGTTTACTTTTTCTTTTTCTTTTTTTTTTTTTTCTCAAGGCCTGACTAAGCGCAGTGCGTTGGGTTACGCTGCTGGTCAGGCATCTGCTTGGCGGATGTGGTGTAGCGTGTATGGATTTGTCCGAACGCAGTGACGCCTCCTTGAGCTACTGATGCTGATACTGATACACTCTCGCGTTCTTTCTCGTTCTCTTTCCCTCATCTTCTCTCTCTCTCTCTCTCTCTCTCTCTCTCTCTCTCTCTCTCTCTCTCTCTCTCTCTCTCTCTCTCTCTCTCTTTCTGTCTGTCTCTCTCTTTCTCTCTCTCTCTCTCTCTTTCTCTCTCTTTCTCTCTGTCTCTCTTTCTCTGTCTCTCTCTCTCTGTCTCTTTCTCTCTCTGTCTCTGTCTGTCTGTCTCTTTCTCTCTCTCTCTCTCTCTTTCGGCCAAGCGACAATCTGCATGACTGTTATTACTATTATCATCATCGTCATCATCATCATCATCAACATCATCGTCATCATCATCATCATCATCATCATCATCATCGTCATCATCATCATCATCATCATCGTCATTAACATCATCATCATCATCATCGTCATCATCATTGTCATCGTTGTCGTCCAGCTCCAAGACAAGCTGGCGACGGTGAACGACAGCCACGGCACGGAGCTGACGGCCATGCGACAGAAGCTGGCGGAGCTGAGCACGGAGCTGCACCAGAGGAGCAGCCAGCTGTCCTCCCTCACCCAGAGGTCCTCCGAGCTGGAGCACAGCATGCGGGAGGAGTCGGACGTCCTGGACAAGAAAGTGGCGGAGCTGAAGGTGGGTGGGTGGAAGGGGTGTGGGGTGTGTGTGTGGGGGGGGGGGGGACGGTTGTGGGAGGGGGCAGGGGGTTTTGGGGGAAGGTGAAGTGTTGGTATGTGATTTTGCCCGCAGCTCGGGCAGTTTTGTACAGACGCTGCGTTAACAATAATAATAATAATAATAATAATAATGGTATTTATATAGCGCTGAATCTTGTGCAGAGACAAATCAAAGCGCTCTCGCACCAGTCATTCACACGCATGCTATAACTCTAAAAACTGGAGAAAACTTAAAGACAAGGAAGAGGCAGGGGCAAGGGAGGCTATTTTGGGGGGAAGAGGTGGGTTTTAAGGCCAGGCTTGAAAGAGCTGAGTTTGGAGACTTGACGAAGCAAAAGAGGAAGTCCATTTATTCCAGTTGCAAGGTCCAGAGACAGAGAAAGAACGGCGCCCAACAGTCGATGTCAACACTAGGGTTGAGCAGAGGAAGGATCAAAAAGCTGCGTCGCTGAATCAGCGAGAATGTTTTTGCTTCAGCTGACGTTTCTTGAGTGGAGTCAGGGCCGAGAGGTAACGCGTCCGCGCCAAGGAAGCGAGAGAATGTGAGCGTGCTGGTTCCAATCACGGCTCAGCCGCCGGTATTTTCTCCCCCCCTCCACTAAGACCTTGAGTGGTGGTCTGGACGCTTAGTCATTCGGATGAGACGATAAACCGAGGTCCTGTGTGCAGCATGCGCTTAGCGCACGTAAAAAAACAAAAGGTTTGTTCCTGGCAAAATTCTGTCGAAAAATCCACTTCGATAGGAAAAACAAATAAAACTGCACGCAGGAAAAGGTACAAAATGAAATGGGTGGTGCTGTAGTGTAGTGACGCGCTCTCCCTGGGGAGAGCAGCATGAATTTCACACAGAGAAATCTGTTGTGATAAAAAAAAAAAAAAAAGAAATGCAAATACAAATACAAAATATTTTTAGACGTTACAAATATAAATACAAATATAAAATATTTTTTTAGATGTTACATATACAAATACAAAATATTTTTAGTCATTTCGTCGTCGGGGGGTCACCAGTGTTGTGTTAGCATGGCTTAGTGTACACCGCCGCAGTGGCAGCCAACAGAATTCAGTCAGAAACAAGGCGCAGCAAAGTGACAGCGTCGTCGCGTTTCCGTCGGAGAACTGTTTTCACCAAAAACGTTGCCAAAAAATAGACTCAAGGGAGGTAACTTTTAGTCAGGACAGAGGTTTCTTTAGTGGGGAGGTTTGGAGGGGGAGGGGCAGGCGGGGGGGGGGGGGGGGGGGGGGGGGGGGGGGGGGGGTGAGTGTTGAGTGGTGGGGGTGAAGGTCGTGGGACTGTAGCAGGGTGTGGATTCGGTGCGTTTGTTTGAGGCTCTCCGAGCTGGAACAGAGCATGAAGGATGAAGCAGGACGTCCTCGACAAGCTGAAAGTGGGGAAAGGGTTGGGAGGGGGGGGGGGGGGGAAGGGGGGGTTGTAGAGATTTATGGGGAGTTGGGGACGGGGGGTGGGGGGAGGGGTGGATTGAGTTGGAGTGAGGGTTGTGGGACTATGGGTTGGTGTGGGTTGGGTGTGTTTGTCTGAGGAGGGAGTTTTTTGATGTGGGGGGGGGGGGGGGGGGGGTGTTGGTTGTTTTTTTTTGGGGGGGGGGGAGGAAGGTGGCTAGAATGGTCGAGATGCGTATCTGCGAGTACAGTGTCTGTGAGTGTCTGGGTTCATTTCTCACTATTTCCCCTTTCTCCCCAAGTTTTTGACCAGTTTGTGTGTGTGTGTGTGTTGTGATGATGATGGTGGTGGTGGTGGTGTGGTGGTTTCGCTTGTTTCTATTTCTATGCTGTCCTGCGATTGGCTGTTTTGTTGTTGGTGGTGTCATCCTCTGGGATTCAAATCTCTCTCTCTCTCTCTCTCTCTCTCTCTCTCTCTCTCGGTTCATCTGTGTCTCTCTACGCCTCTCTCTCTCTCTCTCAGTTCATCTGTGTCTCTCTACGCCTCTCTCTCTCTCTCTCTCTTTCTCTCTGTTTCTCTGTCCTGTCTGTCTCTTATCTTTTCCCTCCTTCCTGTCTTTCTCTGCTGTTGTCTTTTTCCTTGTTTTTCTGAGGTCTTTTGTTGCCCGAGTTTTTTTGGGTTTTTTTTTTCACGGTTCTCTGTCATGGAAAAACAAAATCTTTTTTTTTTTTTTTTTTTCAAGTGTATGCCTTTTTTTTTTTATGAGGGAAATATCGACTTGGCTTTAAAACCAAAACAAAAGAAAACAAAGAAAGATAAAATAATGAGATTAGTGATGATAATAACAATGATAATAACAATGATAATGATAGTGACGATAATCATAATAGTGATAGTAGTAGTAAAAATGATAATGATGAGAATGATGATGATGATGATGATAATGTTAATAATGATAATAGTGGTAGTAATAATGATTAATAATGATAATAGTTGAAGAGAAATGCAGTTACAGACAGATAAGCCTGCCTGCCCGCCTACTCATCCGTCGGTCCGACGGGAGACCCCATCAATATATATATATATATATATGTCAGTCGTGTCCGACTAAGACCATCAGAACAGCAGAGGAGGCAACTGCTGTCCCGACTATTTGGGCTAGAATTTCATTATAGTGGAGAGTGTCTTGCCCAAGTACATCCCCACTCTCTCGGCCAAGAGAGTTTTAGGACAGTCGGCGTTGGGATGGTTCCCAAAAGGCCAACTAGCCCACAAGGCTGCAGCACTAAGAGCCAGTGCAATTTTGCCTCCTAGTTTGAGAGTCATAGTCCTTCACAAAAGACTAAGCTGTAAATGGTTTCCCCATTGACTGGAGAAACCACTGATAATACAGCTCTCACTTTGCTGTTGGCCCAGATGTAAAACTTATGTCAGTCTGTGATCCATCAATAATAATAATAATAATGATAATAGTTGGTAAGAAATGCAGTTTCAGTTTCAGTTTCAGTAGCTCAAGGAGGCGTCACTGTGTTCGGACAAATCCATATACGGCTACACCACATCTGCCAAGCAGATGCCTGACCAGCAGCGTAACCCAACTGACGCGCTTAGTCAGGCCTTGAGAAAAAAATAAAAAAAAAAAATAAAATAAAATGATAATAATAATAATAGATAAATACATAATAAAAAAAAAAAGAAGAACTACTACTAATAATAATGATATGGATAAGGCGCAAAAACTTGATGAAGTCAACTATAGGTGTACAAAAAAAAAAAAAAAAAAAATAAATAAATAAATAAATAATAATAATATAATATAAAAAGAAAATAATAATAATAAAAAAATAAATAATAAATAATAATAATAATAATGATAATAATAATAATAATAATAATAATAAAATAGATAAATAAACAAATAAGGTGAAGTGTGTTATGGGGGTGGTGCTTGAAAACAAGAAATGCTAAGTTACAGTGAAACTTTAGCATTGTAGCATTGTGCAGGTGGTGCTTGAAAACAAGAAATGCTAAGTTACAGTGAAACTTTAGCATTGTAGCATTGTGCAGGTGGTGCTTGAAAACAAGAAATGCTAAGTTACAGTGAAGCTTTAGCATTGTAGCATTGTTGTTATTTTGATGTGGAGTGATGGCCTAGAGGTAACGCGTCCGCCTAGGAAGCGAGAGAGAATCTGAGCGCGCTGGTTCGAATCACGGCTCAGCCACCGATATTTTCTCCCCCTCCACTAGACCTTGAGTGGTGGTCTGGACGCTAGTCATTCGGATGAGACGATAAACCAAGGTCCCGTGTGCAGCATGCACTTAGCGCACGTAAAAGAACCCACGGCAACAAAAGGGTTGTTCCTGGCAAAATTCTGTCGAAAAATCCACTTCGATAGGAAAAACAAATAAAACTTGCACACAGGAAAAAATACAAAAAAAAAAAAAGGGTGGCGCTGTAGTATAGCGACGCGCTCTCCCTGGGGGAGAGCAGCCCAAATTTCACATAGAGAAATCTGTTGTGATAAAAAGAGAAATACAAATACAAATTTGTGTTTTCCTTTAGTCTTTTCCTTAGTCTTTAGCAAACCAAAGCTCATTCTCTTTCCAGGCCCCGTCCTCGTGGAATAAGCTCCCCCCCCCCCCCCCCCCCCCCCCCCCCCCCTTCTCTTTCCCTCCGCAGTTCGGTTTCTCTGTCATCCTTCGAATCTTTCTCTTAAAAAAAACACCAAAACTACTCTTTTCTTTTCACATCATCCTGATTAGTATCTCTGTTTTCATATCCTCTCCAGTTTGTGTGTGTGTGTGTGTGTGTGTGTGTGTGTGTTGTGTGTGTGTGTGTGTGTCCCTTCTGTCGTGTGCATCTGTTGTGTGTGTGCGTGTGTGATAAGAGAACGGCAGAAATCGTGGTGGGGGTGGAAGTGGTGACTGTTGTTTCTTGATGACTGTGTGCTGTTTCGTCCCTGTATACTTGTCCTGTATGTTTTTTTTGTTTGTTTTTTTTGTTTTTGTAAGCGCTTAGGGGTTTGGTAAGATTAAGCGCCATAAATGCCCGTTATTATTATTATTATTATTATTACCTTTTCCCTCAGCAGTAAGTTCAATTGTGGCAGGTCCACTTCCTTTGCGTTAGCTGTGCTTGACTATGTATGAATACATATGTATGTGTAAGTAACTACATGCATGTATATGAATGTGTATTGTGTGTGCGTGCGTTTATGTAAGTTTGTGCCTGCCTGTGTGTGCGTATGTGTTAGGGTAGCTGTTAGATACACATGTATTGTTAAAATGTATTGTATGCAGTGTGTGTGTGTGTGTGTGTGTGTAGTCATATTTTGGTGTGTGTATGTAACATAGATGTAATGTTTTATGTTAACAAAAGCGTTTTTTGTAAAGCACCTAGAGCAGATTTCTGGATAGTGTGCTATATAAGTATCCATTATTATTATTATTATTATTATAGGGGCGAGGGGGGTGGGGTAGGTGGGTAGGGAGGCCAAGATACTGATGTAGCTTTCCCATCGTGTGTGTGTGTGTGTGTGTGTGTGTTTGCTGTGGGTTGGTTTGGTTAACCCTTTTTTTTTTTTTTTTTTTTTTTTTGGCCACGACCGGTGCGATGCAACGTTTAACCCTTTGCAGTCTGCCTCATGACGCTCCCCCCTGTGGCTAAATGGTTTAACCCATTCAACCCCTTGAGGAGTTTACAGCTTTGACAGGCTTCCATCCCGTACTGATGCAGGGGGAAAAAAAAAACTGGCAGAAAATATACAGTTTTTCCTCCAAATTCCAGTGTGGGTGCACATTTGGAAAAAAAAAAACAACTGTAGAAGTTTGTTCCCTTTCCTTACAGTAATAATAATAATGATAATAATGGTATTTATATAGCGCTGGATCTTGTGCAGAGACAAATCAAAGCGCTTTCGCACCAGTCATTCACACGCATGCATAACTCTAAAACTGTAGAAACTAAAGAAAAGGAAGAGGCAGGCAAGGGAGGCTATTTTGGGAAGAGGTGGGTTTTAAGGCCAGACTTGAAAGAGCTGAGTGTGGAGACTTGACGAAGCGAAAAAGGAAGTTCATTCCAGTCGCAAGGTCCAGAGACAGAGAAAGAACGGCGGCCAACAGTCGAGTGTTTGAATCTGGGTATGCGTAAACAGAGTGGATCCGAGGCCGATCGTAGTGAGCGAGATGGAGTGTAGAGGTGAAGGCAGCCGCAGAGATAGGAATACAGTATATGCATATGCAGGGACACTACGGTTAAGCTTACTTATGGCTTCTTGTAATGAAAGGATTGTAAGGAATTTTTCAGTTTATTTATACAAAGCATTCCAGTTGCGATCAGTAATGACTTCATGATTGCTGAACTCGTTAGAATTAAGATTATGATTATTAGTCAAATGCAGATACTATATTGCTGTACACTGTTGACCCCGTTCATGAGGGGCATTGGCCTTATATGAATAAACCATCCATCCATCCATCCATCCATATGCAGGGACGTGAAAACTGTTTTAAATTTAAGTGAGATGGATATTTACGCCAGAGACTCAATGAGTTAATGCCAGCTTTTCGTATTTTCAGTTGTTTTCACTGTTCATGACAAACGTGTGTGCTGTCGAAGCAGAAAAAAAGATGGGTTGTTGTATTTTGTCCCTCGCTTATTTTAAACAGTGGTTCTTTTGAGATAAATTCTGGCCGTTAGTGTCGTTAACGGTTGATTCATTGATGCAGTTTAGCTAACGATAAAGCACAAGAACGTTATATATTCTTGTGCATGGTTTTAGTTCAGCTGTGAAATTGCTGGGCTTGGTGGGTACTGCTTGACGGGCGCCATAGCCAAGTGGTTAAAGCGTTGGACTGTCAATCTGAGGGTCCCGGGTTCGAATCACGGTGACGGCGCCTGGTAGGTAAAAGGGTGGAGATTTTTACGATCTCCCAGGTCAACATTTGTGCAGACCTGCTTAGTGCCTGAACCCCCTTCGTGTGTATATGCAAGCAGAAGATCGAATATGCACGTTAAAGATCCTGTAATCCATGTCAGCGTTCGGTGGGTTATGGAAACAAGAACATACCCAGCATGCACACCCCCGAAAACGGAGTATGGCTGCCTGCATGGCAGGGTAGAAACGGTCATACACGTAAAAGCCCACTTGTGTGCATACGAGTGAACGCAGAAGAAGAAGAAGAAGGTGGGTACTGTTTTGTTGTTGTTGTTGTTGTTGCTGGTTTTTAAAGGCTTTGGGAGAGGAGACATTTCTAATACAAAGTGTGTGTGTGTGTGTGTGTGTGTGGATAAACACCCTGATTGTGCATCCCTTTACACACAACACTTCTGTAACTTGGCTGCAGTGTGACTTAACCTCTGTGTGTGTGTGTGTGTGTGGTGTATGTGTGTGTGTGACTGTGTGTGTGTGACCTAACTGGTGTATGTGTGTGTGGGTGTGGGTGTGGTCCTCTCTAACCCCTACAGGTGGCACAAACTCAGGTTGACTCGCTACGAGCAGAGAACCGTCGTTTGAGGCGAGACCTCTTGCACAATGAACAGGGCTCCAACTGCAATTGCTCGCCTGATGTAAGACGCGTTCGAGTGAGGGGTAGAGATGGAAAAAAAGTGATGTTACGTATGAGAGAAGTAGCGGTGGAACGCCAGTGCAACTTTTCCTCTTGCTTGTGAAGTTTTGTTGTTGTTCTTGTTGTTTTAAAGTAAACATGTATATAGATATGTTCCACTGATGAGCAGGGATTAGGAATGATATTATGCATGGGAGAAACTATATTTGACTCACTTGTGTAAACAAAGTGAGTCTATGTTTTAAGCCGGTGTTCGGTTGTGTGTGTGTGTGTGTGTGTCTGTGGTAAACTTTAACATTGACATTTTCTCTGCAAATACTTTGTCAACTGACACTAAATTAGGCATAAAAATAGGAAAAATTCAGTTCTTTCCAATCATCTTGTTTAAAACAATATTGCATCTCTGGGATGGGCACAAAAAAATTTAAAAAACAAAGCCTAATTATATGCAAACTGCATTTACTGTATATTTATATTGTTTGTATTCTCTAAACTTGGCACTTTGATCTGATATTCTGACCCAACAACAAGAGCAGTCAGTATTATCATTTTTTGTTCAAACAGGAACTTTCTTTTGCTAAGCATGGAA
>NC_134905.1:2935166-2937666 GCF_041734735.1 Babylonia areolata | reverse complement strand
TGTGATGGATGAACCCGGGTGTGGCCGTGTATGGGGGGTGGGGGGGGGGTGGGGGGGGGGGGATCTATGTAAGCAGCGTGGGAGTAATGCCACTGAAACGGTGCAGATGATGGGGCAGCAAAAAAAAAAAAAAAAAAAAAAAAAGATGGAAGGAGAGGATTTGGCCCCTGCTTTCCTATGCCAAGCCCTGGACACAGTGGGTTTGAGTTCGCTGCCATAGTGGTCATTAAAACCTGTGGGATCTTTAACCTTGAACCAGTTTCATCCAAAATAAATCCAGACCGAGTCAAATATTGAAGCATTTTCTTCATGTTGTGCGTTGGTGTTGTGCTGTGTGTAACTGCTGTGTTGTTTTTGTGTGTGTGTGTGTAAAGAGAATCAGTGCCTGTATCTGTGGGGACTTGCAGAGTAGAATTTTCAGCGTCACAGTCAGCCTTCTTGGTCAATATATGAAATATTCTCAAATAAATATTGTTGGTTATAGTTCTTATTAGCCTTGGCCAAAGGAATTATTCAGCGCTTGTAGCTTTTTGAGGCGTTTGATTGGCTAAGAGCGGACCGGGCAAGACGGCAGTCTTTTCACTGTTAGCCGCGCGAAATTTGGCCAAGCAGAGCAAACCGATAGGCCTAGTTTGCATCAGTTTGACATGGTACAGTATATGTATCACCAGACATGGAGTATAATACAAACTCCTCCTATTGCTGCCATCACTTTTTATGGTTGGTTCATCTCTGAGGCTGGTCTGATGTGTTTGATGTTGTGGAAAATACAGACTTTCACTACCAGTACCAACTCTCTACTAATGACCGAATCACATTACCGTGTGAAGTTGCGTCATGTGAAAAAAACAAAACAAAAAAAAACAAAAAAACTTGGTCAGAGCGTAAAGTATATCATATTTGCATGTGTAGTTGTGTCATGTGTTTTTACAAGGGTCTTGGTCAACTCAGCTTACAAGTCTGACGTAGTCTGTAGTTGAGGTTCGGTCACTCCCATCTCTACTTTTGAAACAGCTCGTTTGATCCAGCGTCAAAAGTTTGACAAGAATAGTTATTTGCGAAAAAAAAAAAAAAAAAAAAAAAAGCAACAAAAGAAAGATACAAGAAACATAATGTAGGTGTTTTGTGTGTGTGTGTGTGTGTGTATTTTTTTCGTTTAGTCTGTTTTCATTCTTTTGTCGGTTTCTTGGTGAAGAAAGAAGAGAATATTTCAGACTGGTGGGAAATGAGGCTCTGTGTGTGTGTATGTGTGCGTGTGTGTGTGTATGTGTGTGTGTGTGTGTGTGTGTGTGGGTGTGTGCAAATAACTATTCTTGTCGAACTTTTGACGCTGGATCAAACGAGCTGTGTGTATGTGTGTGCTGACAGATGTAAGCTCAGATCTGTCATGGATGCCAGCATACTGACGTCTACCCACTATGCTGACCAGATGGAGACACATTTAGATGCTTTCTTCAACAGAAGCCCCAAAAACAAAAAGAGAATAGACAAGAACGTGACACTCCCAGGATGGGGAAAATCCGCAAATAAGCCGCATCATTGTATTAGCCGCAGAGGTTAAAAAAAAAAGCTGGGTGAAAAAATCGCGGCTTATAGCCCGAACTTCACGGTACCTGACCTCAACTTTACCCATTCTATTATTTTATCAAAAACAGTATGATATACACTGGTCAATGCTGAATTACCTTTTTATTTGTTTAAAACTTTTTTTTTTCTTTTCAACATAGAGCAGAACATGAAAACTGGATTGGATAGTTGCTGTTTAGTGAATTTGTTTTTATAGATCAAGAATCGATGGGGTAAAGGTACGGTGAAGATAAGTATCCATAAGTAAGACAAGTTGAAATGTTAGATGTAACCAGTTTATTCATTTTTTTATAATACAGATTTAAATACAGGATGTAACCATTTTTGTTCAGTTTTTATGCAGATTGAAATGTTAGATATAGCCAGTTTATTCAGTTTTTTTTATGCAGATCGAAATGTTAGATGTAACCAGTTTTATTCAGTTTTTATGCAAATTGAAATGTTAGATGTAACCAGTTTATTCAGTTTTTATGCAAATTGAAATGTTAGATGTAACCAGTTGATTCAGTTTTTATGCAGACTGAAATGTTAGATGTAACCAGTTTTTTATGCAGATTGAAATGTTAGATGTAACCTGTTTACTTAGTTTTTAATACAGATTGAAATGTTAGATGTAACCAGTTTTATTCAGTTCTTATGCAAATTGAAATGTTAGATGTAACCAGTTTATTCAGTTTTTATGCAGACTGAAATGTTAGATGTAACCAGTTTACTTAGTTTTTAATACAGATTGAAATGTTAGATGTAACCAGTTTATTATTTTTTTTATGCAGATTGAGATACAGACTGTAACCAGTTTTTTTATGCAGTATAGGCAGAATCGTGAAGAGGCTTTTAAGCTGATCCGTGATATCCTTAATATCTACTAGAGTCAGGACTGTTAGTGGGGTTTAACTTTTATTTCATCGATAAA
>NC_134905.1:2927666-2930166 GCF_041734735.1 Babylonia areolata | reverse complement strand
GCTTCGTCAAGTCTCCACTCTCAGCTCTTTCAAGTCTGGCCTTAAAAACCCACCTCTTCCCCGCAAAATAGCCTCCCTTGCCCTGCCTCTTCCTTGTCTTTAGTTTCTACAGTTTTAGAGTTATGCATGCGTGTGAATGACTGTGGTGCGAAAGCGCTTTGATATGTCTCTGCACAAGATTCAGCGCTATATAAATACCATTATTATTATTATTATTATTACTTCTTGCTGTGAACGTTTCGATTTTCTTCTTTCTTTTGAGGCTGTCGGTGCACCATAGTTACACCCGGACACGCCGTGTTGCTTCTGTCTCTGTTTTTCCCCCATTGACTGCAATCTCCGTCTGCAGTCTAGGTTAATGTATGCATGTGACACAGGGTTACACACTGTTGAGTATCACATGCAGAGAAAGGGAGGGAGGGAGGGAGGGAGAGAGAGAGAGAGAGAGAGAGAGAGAGAGCTCTGTTTTGTTTCCACGTGGACGTAGTGATCTGTATGTGTGTGTGTGTGTGTGTGTGTGTGTGTGTGTGTGTGTGTGTGTGTGTGTGTGTGTGTGTGTGTGATCAGTATGTGTGTGTTTGTGTGTTCTATGTGTATGTGTGTGTGCGTCTGTGTCTGTATGTCTGTGTGTTCTATGTGTGTGTATGTGTGTGTGTGTGTGTGTTTGTGTGCGTGTGTGTGTTCTCTCTCTCTCTCTCTCTCTCTCTCTCTCTCTCTCTGTGTGTGTGTGTGTGTGTGTGTGTGTGATCAGTGTGTATGTGTGTGTGTGTGTGTGTGTGTGTGTGTGTGTGTGTGATCAGTGTGTATGTGTGTGTGTGTGTGATCAGTGTGTGTGTGTGTGTGTGTGTGTGAGAGAGAGAGAGAGAGTGTGTGTGTGCCCCAGTATTCAGTCTATTTCAGTATCCAAAGACCAATACATACACAACACTTGCCGTGAGAGAGTGAACGACATTTTTTCTCTCCTCCCCTGTCAAGGCAACACACACACACACACACACACACACACACACACACACACACACAGAGTTACGCCCCTTGCCTGCCAGCTGCCTGAAAAGAGAGCAGATCGAATCATAGTGCACGTGACGGACACAATATACTGAGTTCGTCCAGGTCAATAGCTGCCTCTCTGGGTCACACCACTCAATCAATCAACTGCAGGAGCTAAGGACACTCGTTCGGTCAATAGGCCACATGGTCGAAAAAAAAAAACTGCCACCAAGATTACCGGGGCTGATCTACCTCAAGTTCTCCAGAAGACATATATTATAAGCGGCTACTCAAAAAAGCAAAATCAATCAGCCAGGACGAATCACTTCCAGCTTTTGGGATTTTCCACATGTTCACCTCTGGTCGACGGTACAGAAGTATAAGGACGAAAACCAGTCGCTTCGCCAATAGCTTTTTCCCCAAAGCAGTCAATGCCCTGTCTCTCGAACAAATCCAGTGTGATAAATAGAATTGTGCAACCAACAACCATCTACCGAAAGATCTAGTCATCACTGAGCCCCATCCACATGTAATATGCAGCTTCTGTTCAAACGTGTGTGTGTGTGTGTGTGTGCAGTGCCGTGTGTGCATGCGTGAGTATGCACAAGTTTTTATATTGATATGCACTTGTATGTATCTTATTTCTACTGTATCTGTGTTTGTGTATGATTTTCGGTCTATGTTCGTATCTTGTTATGTACTATCCCCCTACCCCACCCCTCCCCACCCCCCCCCAATATTCCTTGTGACCCCGGTACACTTGGTAATAAAGACATATTGTATTCTATTCTATTCTACGGTCCTTGCGGAGACATGGGAAATAACTCGATCAATAATTATATACTGATTGTGGACTGAGTCGTAATTTTGTCGCTGATTGAGAAAATTGCCAACTCCGTTTTTGATTATAAAAAAAAAAAATTGTTGTTTCTGATAAAAGGCCGAGGAATACTCAGGCAAAAGCACAACATAACAGCAGTAGTAGTAACAGCAGCAGCAACAACAACAAAAGTTTTTTTGGTTTTTTTTCCCTTATCCTTTAAAAAAAAAAAATCTTAATTACATCAAGTCAGACTACAACAAGCGGTATGACACCTGAACCGCACCTGTGACACTGACCTCGTAGATTTGGTGCAAAATAAAGGCATTGCTCATATCCACTGAGAATTTAAAAAAAAAAAATCGTTTGTATTTTAAAACGATCGTAAATAAAAATGAACGAATCTAATAAATAGATCAAGCAATATATTGTGCCTTGACTGATTCTTTCATTAAAAAAAAGAAAAAGCTTTCAAAAAAAAAAAAATTACTTTATTTATCTTCTGGAAAGAATTATGGACTTTCACTGCAACCTGTCACCATCTCTATCACTTAGAAGTAGACCAGACAAACCAGAACAAATACACAAAACTCTGTGTGTGTGTGTGTGTGTGTGTGTGTGTGTGTGCCCAGTCCACGATTTTTGCCGTACATAGTTCGACTGCATGGTGTAAGATTTCGTTCCCAAGCG
>NC_134905.1:2910166-2922666 GCF_041734735.1 Babylonia areolata | reverse complement strand
GCATTTGGCTGGCTCACGCTAGACACAAAGGAAAATTAACAACAACAATTACAACAACAAAAAAAGTGATGATAAAAATCATCAGTTCGCCAGTTTCTTTTGTTCCAAGCCTCTCCCCTCCTCTTCGTCTGTCGAATTTCCATAGGCATTCCATTCCCTGTCACGCCTTCCCAGCATGTTCTGTCATTGAAGTCTCTGTGAAACTATGGCTGCGTTCAGCTTTCTCTCATCGTATATTCATTGACGATAAGACCTGCTAGCTAAAGTTAGGTTTAAACTGTAATTTTGTGCTTTGAATTGCCCGAAAATTCGAGCCGTGTGTTCTTTTTTTCGGTGTGAATCACAGATTGCAAGCCGTGTCAAAGGTCAGCAGACAGCCGATCCCAAGGTCGCAATGGGGTCATGACGTCGTTTCTTTCCCAGTATGCATCAGCTATGATGTCTGCCATTCTCACAGCCTGGAAGAGAGAGAAGAAGGCAGCATCTTGTTTGAAGTAAGTTTATCTTCTTCGATCCAGGGAATATTTCAAACATGTGAAGACGGGATTATTGTTGAGGTAGTTATGTGTTTTAGAGACTTCTGGACATGGAGGTGAGTCAGGTTTGAGAAAACAGCCGCCGTTTGGTAGGTGAGGCTCGACTCATTCAGTCAGTCATTTGTCGCGAGAAGTAATTTGCTTCGAGAAGATGGCAGATAGACCTCAGGGTATTGAAAATATGGCAGTTTCATCCGACGCGAGTGCTTCTCAGCACAGTTTGAAAGACACCGAAAAAGACGACAGTGAGTTCCGAAGCAATCAGAGTTATCCTAAAATTGAAGCCCCAAAGAAGAAAACGACATTCAAAATCACGAGTGTGACGAAGAGTTCCCAGAGGGGCGGAAGTGGAGATTTGACACAGGACAACGATTTAGACAGCCAGGATGATCTGGACGAGACAGTTGACAGCCACACAGAAGATTTGAGCTCGGAAATCTATGACACGAATTCCAAAGCAACGGACGTGGATGTCCAAGATCCCTTGCTGACGCCAGAAGAAGTGATAAGAGAGAGTGAGCCAAAAGAGAAACCAGCCAGATTCAAGGTGGTGAAAGTGGAAACCAAAGAGCCTTTCAGGAGAGGAAGGTGGCTTTGTTACGATTATTTGGATGCTCCAGATAAGATGGAGAACAAACAGGAGGAGATCAATGTCAACTCTGGCAGCTCCAGTGCTGCTAACTCAGTGCATTATGTCCATGGAGTGGATGACCCATCCAAGAATCCACTGCTAGCTGGGGCTACAGGAACATTGCCATCCTTGCAACAGCCCATGCCAGGGGATGTGTCTTCCGCCAAGTTACAAGGTGAGGGTTTGCAACAACAAGCGTCCTCTAGTCAACCGGGTCTGACACCAGTCAGTCAAACAAACTCGTCTTTCGCAAATCATGTGGCTATGTCATCCGTTCCCGCCCCTTATGGTGCCCCGCTTGGGGTCACAGGTCAGACAGTGGGACAGTCGATGAGGGTGGTGGGGTCTGTCACAAACATGAATCAGCCTCAGCTCAGCCAGACCACGTCGGGTCAGAGCATGCCCGGCAACGCCCCCTACCCCAGTGGTCAGTCCCAGCCCATCCCCACCCCCCAGGCCTCCTCGATTCCTGCCAGCGTGCATTCCCAGCCTGCCTCCATGCCTGTCTCGGTCACCGCCTCCCAGCCCATGCCTCCTGGTGCTATGCAAACCGGGGAGTACATGAACTCGATGGGTCAAGGTCAGGTCAGTGTGCCGGGTCAGCAGGTGCTGCCCCCTCAGCAGCCAGGCCTGCAGGACATGCCCCAGCAGTCGGCCTATGCCATTAACGCTGGTGGCGGTGTGGCCAGCATGCATCCGCCTCAGAACCATCCTTCGTCCCAGGCCTCACAGCTTGCTGATGGATTTGGGTCGGATGTGGATGTGTCCGGTCTGGGCGGCCCCAACCTCAGCAACGTGGGGATTGTGCAGGAGGGGGAAGATACCACCACTGCCCTGGGAGCTGGTCTGGAGCCTCTGCAGATCGCCGTGGGCGGCATCACCAGCACTGCCGCCAGTGACGAGGTCACTGAGGAGACGTAAGTGTGATTTTGATGATCTGTTGTTGTTTTTTTTTTATTGTTGTTTGTCTATCTGTCTGTGTTGTTTTGGGGAATTCGCCATGTTTTTTAACCTTTTGCTTTGTCAGGTGATGTGTTACCTCCGAGGTATGGATCCTCAGATGTTAACCAGGAAATGCAGTGTACACTGTTAAGTTATTTTTGTTTCCATCATTGAATGGATTTGTTGTGTTCACCCCCCCTTTCAGTTTCATGTAATTAATGGTGCATTTTTCACCCCATTCATGCAGTTTTCTCTCATGTCAAATCACCTTTCATTTTTTTTTTTATTGCAGAAAAAAGTTGTGTTATATGTTGATCTCTCTCTGACTTTTCTCTGTGTGTGTGTGTGTGTGTGTGTTTGTGTTTAAGTGTTTGTGTCTGTCTGTCTTACTGTCTGCATAAGAATGTGTCTGGATTGTGTTTTTTAAATGTGTGATTCTCTGGAGCTGTACGTGTGTAAGACTGAGAGAGGAAGAAAGAGGAGTTTTGTAGTTGATAGGTACATGGATTGAGGAAGCTGATGTGTTATTGTGTTAATGCTGATCTTATTTTGACACAGAATCAGAATTGTATCGCATGTGGCACAAGGTCTCTGCTTTAGTTAGTACAGTTAGTTAGCTGATTCCATTTTTTACTATTTTAGATCATGGAAATTAGTATACATTGTGTGCCAGTTATTTATTTAGTTAAACTTGAGAATGAATGTGTCTGTGTCAGTCAGTGTGTGGTATGTTTCTGATGTGTGATTGGGTATGTGTGTTTGGTATGTGTTTTTTTTTTGTGTGTGTGTGGACATTAATGTTTCATGTGTGTGTGTTGTATGTGTGTGAATATTTGTTAGGTAGGGAGGGAGAGACAAAGACTGACAGAGACTGAAAGAGAGAGAGAGAGAAGTGGTAGGCAGAGAATATGGATCGAAACTGAAAAGGATGAATTTTATTCGAGGATGTCAGATGCTAAGTTCTTTCTGTACGCCTCACACATTGTACTTTGATACAGACGTGTGTGTAAAACTGAAAGGATTTGTGTGTGTGTGTATGTGTGTGTGTGTGTGTGTGTGTGTGTGTGTGTGTGTGTGCATGCTCACATATTTGCCCTCATGTTTGTATTTATGTTTGCGAGTTTGAGTATGCGCACATGTGTGTGTGTGTGTGTGTGTGTGTGCACACCTGTGAATTTAGAGAGGGATGCGATCAGGGGAGGATGGTGTGTATGTTGTGTGGGGAAAGAGGATAGCGGGAGGGGGTGATGCTAGAGTGTTAGGATTGGATTTGGAGGTTACCAACTATTGTTGACCCCCCACCCCACCTCCACCCACACTCCAGAAAGAAAACGCCACCACCACCACCACCACCAAAACTACAAACAGTGAAACACACCAACCAACACTCTTTCCTCTCTAGACCCTCTGTATTAAAAGCACCTGTGTACATATATGCACAAGCACACACATGTGTATACACACACACTCACACACACACACACACATGCACATGCGTGCATGCACACACACACACACACACACACACAGTATCTCTCTCTCTCTCTCTCTCTCACACACACACACACTCACATACACACATACACACACACACACACACTGACACAGTGTCACTCATACACACACAGAGTATCACACACACACACACACACACACACACACACACACACAGAACTGTGGTTGGTTATTCATGCATATGGATCCATCACCAGAAGTAGATTGTCATTAGTTAGTGGCAGCAAATTTTGCATTTGATAATTGGTGTCGTGTACTGCACCATGTCAAACTCAGACTGATGAAAACTAGGCATGTTAGTTTGCTGTGTTTTGGCAAAAAATTCGCGTCAGTTCCATGATAGGAAGTCTCACTGTTAACTAATTACAAAAGTATTAAGTCTGCTGTCTGCTAGCCAGTCAAACGCCATTTCCAGCTGGAGCTAATTATTTATATTGGCCACCATTCGTGAGATAAGTACATTATCTTGCTGCTCTCTCTTTGCCAACCTTTTAATGCATTTGAAATGTTATTTTCTTCCATGATTGTTGTTGGATGCATCCTTCTGGGGCGTTTTCATCTTGAAATTTGTATTGTTTAAATCATTTGCGTCAGTTCTTGATGTCTAGTTCAGTCTTATTTATCTATTTATTTATTTGTTATTATTATTATTATTACTACTACCCCTTTTTTATATATTATAATTATTATTTATTTATTTATTTACTTATTCATGTACGCTTATCTATTATTTATTCACCTTTTTTTTTTCTCAAGGCCTGACTAAGCGCGTTCGGTTACGCTGTTGGTCAGGCATCTGCTTGGCAGATGTGGTGTAGCGTACATGGATTTGTCCGAACGCAGTGACGCCTCCTTGAGCTACTGAAACTGAAACTGAAACTAGTTCAGTGTTTGTTGTTTCCTTTCCAATTTGTTCTTGCTCCCTTTAGATTTTTCTCTTTTTTTTTTATCGGGCTCGGCGGAGTGTTTGCGAATGACCTGTCCCGATTGCTATGCCTCGTACGCCATGCTGTGTTTGCGGGATATATGAGGTTGGGATAGTGCTCTCTCAGGAGGCTATCTCAGGTGCTGAGGCTGCATTAGTTTGTGGCAGCAAATTTTGTATTGTTGAACTTGAAGCTTTTGAAAGTTTTGTCTAGTAGTAGCACAGTAGTAGAAATACTCTCTGAAAAAATATTAACAAGAAAAAATTGAATTCGTGAGTGACATTCTGCAACACGCGTTGGCAGTGGTTGGTATGATGTACATGTCACTTGTTTTTTTGTTTTACAATCTTTTGTGGATGGTATGGGAAAGGGGGCTGGGTGTTACACTAATCATGACTGATGCCCAGATTTGACTGAAACAGGAAAACTTTTTTTTTTTTTTTTTTTTTTTTTGTTGCCCCATCATCTGCACCGTTTCAGTGGCATTACTCCCACGCCGCTCATTTAGATTCCCCCGTACACGGCCACACCCGGGTTCGTCCGTTGTAGTTCCAGCGTCGGCAGTCCACAGGGAACCATCGATGTTAGGTCGCCAGGAGGCCACACACCAGAGGAGACCCTGCACTGCTGCTGAGTCACTTCGGTGGTGTTCAGTGGTGCCTGTTCTGTTTTAACGTACTTAGGACACCACCTACTAAGCCCCCTACTAACGACAATAATGGCTTAGTTGCTGAGCCAGACTGAGTGAGCGTCCCTCCCAGAGTGGAGACCGCCACCACGTCCCTCAAACAACAGCCACCCATGAATCTGCCGACACTGACGACATTGACAGGACTCACCCCAAGCACGGAAGTGGAGGGGTATCGAAACTGAGGTCACCATGAGAGCAGGGCATGAAAGGCCACAGACTTTGAGACTATTTTGTTTTATATTGATGATGATGAAGGAGGAGGAGGACGACGATGATGATGACAATGTTGCTATGGAGGTCCATTTTGGTTTGGGACTGCGTGACAAGGCTGTACTCTACGCTTCCTGTCATAATGATATCCTGGCGTTAACCAGCCCCGAGAGATACAGACACTTGCAGTGTTGGTCAGGTAATTAGAGCAACACACCCAAAGATGCATCCTTGAAGTGGATAACACTCGACTGTGTGGTCCCAGTCTCCCCATTTAAGCTCACAGCACACTCAACTCTGGGTAGGAGCTGGCCACGGGCCGAAAAACCCACTTCCGCTGGGATTCGAACCCGCGTCCTCCCAGCCGTCAGTCCGCGATGCTAACCACTTCGCCATGGTGGCTGTTGAAACAGGAAAACTTAGCTGTGAAAAGAAATGAGGAACTCAACTCTTTTCCCCCTCAGTCCAATGAGTGTGTGTGTGTGTGTGTGTGTGTGTGTGTGTGTGTGGTTGAAAGACAATACTGACAGGGCAGGCTGCAAGGCCGGAAAGAAGGGATTGCCAGAGTGTGTACGTGTGCATGTTCTTCTCCAGTAGTCCGTCACTGAGTCAGACCAGCAGTTTTTTTTGGTCTCCAGAAAACAACTGTGAGATTTAATCTGCTGAGCAAGCAGCAGCACATGGTGTGTGGCATCTCGCATGCCATCAATGGGCAGTTGTTTTTTTTTAAGTTACCATGCAATAATAAGTATTAGTGAGAGTTCATTGCTTCATATCTCAGTACAGCATTTTATTCTGTAATTTTTTTAGTGCAATATTTTTTTGGTTGGGTTTTTTTAGTCATGAAAAGAAAAGTTCACCTAATTTCCTGCGCATGAAATTGATATAGTATAATACTGTATATGCAGTTTTTGTGTGTGTGTGCTTGTTGAGCGTTCAGTGTGAATTTGTGTATGATGTGTGTGTGTGAGTGTGTGTGTGTTTTTGGGAGTTTGTCTGAGTGGTCAAATTTGTCTGTTGACTGAAAAAGAAAAAGCATGAAATAAAGAATGCCTATGAAAGCAGGAGAAAAGATTAATTAAAATAATACAAAATTGATTGATATTTTTTAAAATAATTTTATCAATTTGTTCGCCAACCCAGCAAGCCCAGTTAATATCCCTAAAATCCTTAGCATCAATAGATAATAGAATGTAATGCATACAGGGTTAGTATGTCACTAGGGTCAGTATGTCACTATGTGCTTAACTAATCCTCAGGACCTGTGGTTATTTCTACTTTCACTAGTTTCAGACAGTTTATTTTGAGCCTTGACTGTGACTAAAGTGTACATAAACTATATAGTTCATGTCTTGGAGGTTTATATTGTGTCTGTTGGTGGGAGGGAAGGGGAGATAACAGGGAGATGGCTGATACTGAAGATGATAGAGCGTGTTCACCATGAACTTATGTAGTTCGCATGCCAGACCACCGGCTCCCCAAGAAACTGCTGTATGGCAAACTCCAACATGGCAAGCGCTCCCATGGAGGCCAAAAGAAGCGCTTCCAAGACACTCTGAAAGCTGCTCTGAAGGCCTTCAACATCAGCCACGACACATGGGAGCTGAATGCAATGGACAGACCAAAGTGGCGTTCAGCTGTCCACAAAGGCGCCAAATCCTGTGAGGCCAACAGAATCGCTGCAGCAGAGCAATGCAGACAGGCCAGGAAAAGCAGTGCCAGCAAGCCCCCAACAGCCGCCACCATCCCCTGTCCACACTGCGTCAGAACCTTCTGGGCGCGGATTGGCCTGACCAGTCATCTGCCCAACCCACCCACCCCCAGGATGACTAGATGGTCCTCGTTGATCCCGACGGACGAACCACACATATGAAGTTTTATTGTGAACATTTGTTATTTACTGGGTTTAGTTGGCAGACATTTCAGAGAGGAATAATCCAGGTGATGCTAAAAAAAAAATCAAGTGATTATAGTATGCTGGTTCTGTTGCTTTCTCCCAGTGTCCTGTGCAGTTCTTTAATGCTTTAGCCAGTTTAGGTCTAGACTGTATTGTATTTAGTGTTGTATTGTATTGTATTGTATTTCTTTTTGTCACAACAGATTTCTCTGTGTGAAATTCAGGCTGCACATTGCCACTTTGCAGCACCACCCATTTTTCTTTTTCTTTTTTTCCTGCCTATTAAGTCAATAAGTGTGTTTGTTTCACTATCACTATTAGAGTTGATTGTTTTTCTTTACATAATTTTGCCATGGACAACCCTTTTGATGCCATGGGTTCTTATATATATATATATATATATATATATATGTGTGTGTGTGTGTGTGTGTGTGTGTGTGTGTGCGTGCGCTAAGTGCCTGATATACAATACACCACATGGTACCTTGTTTTATTGTCTCATCCGAATGACTATCATCCAGACCACAGCTCCAGGTCTAGTGGAAGGGGAGAAAATTCATGCTGAGTGTAGGATTTGACCCCCGTACCCTCCAGATTCTCCACAGGTCTTTCTGCTTTTAGTATCAGAGCCAGGAAATTAGAAAGGAAATTGGGAAAGATCTGCTGGAGAGGGAGACGGCCCATAGTGCATGTTCATTATCCAGTCTGGATAACAATACCTCTGGTAGATCAGTGGAAAAGAAATCAAAAAGAAAAAAGAAAAAAGCATTATAGTCTATATTGTTGGATATTATTATACATGCATGTCTCTTAGTCTTACCCTGCCTCTTCTCTCTCAGTTTTGCAGAATTGAATTTGGCACCAGTGACATTTGAATGTTCACATGAATCTTGTTTTTATATGACACAAATGATTATCCAGTGACTGGTATTGTGGATCATTATAATTTTATTTATTATTATCATTTGTGTAGTGCTGGAACTGTTAGTTTGACAGTGTAACCGTACCTATGATAATATATTGTACATGATATTTGTTTTTATTAAGTGCCTCAGTTTAAGTGGCAGTTATATGGTCATGACTTTGTCCCGTAGAAGTGCAACACTTGACATGCTTGGAATTCCTGATTTGACCACTGCAGCTGTAGATGATTAATTAAGTTTTCATTCTGTGAGTGTGGCAAGAGCTTTCAGTCACAAACTATATTCAATTCACAGACAGGAAATTAATGTATTTTTTTAAACAGTTATTGCACACATCATTAAAAATAACACTTGATTTAATAGCACATGCCATTTTGTCAGATAATGAAAACTGCTGTGTTGTGATATATATTAATTATCATAATATACATATATATATGTGTATTTAATTATGGTTTGTCCACGATATGGTGAAATCACTGTTTAAATAAGTTTAATGCTTGTAAATGTGATCAGTCAGCCATGTTAATCACTAATGATGAGTATAATTTGTTGGGGAAATCCATGTTAATCACTAATGATGAGTATAATTTGTTGGGGGAAATCCTGGTGTGGCAGAGTATTTAAACGGAAGATTAGAATTCAGATGCTCCCCCATCATTGAACGTATGAGGCAGTCAAGGTGCTCCGAAGTCCACAAGAGAACATGTTCCATTGATGGACATTGATAATTTGATAACTTGATTATACTTTTTAAAAAATGTATTTTTCAGCAAAACCCAAAAAGAGAGAGATTTTTTTTTCTTTCTGAAATCATGTTGCACCTTTTGTGTGTGTGTGTGTGTGTGTGTGTGTGTGTGTGTGTGTGTGTGTGTGTGTGTGTTTCTGAGTCATTGGTTCTTGATATACAATAGGTTGTGGTGAGGGTGGGTGGGTGGGTAAGGTGTGTGTGTGTGTGTGTGTGTGTGTGTGTGTGACTGTAGAGGAGTGAGGGGATGGGGGTGGGGGTGGGGGGGGTGAGGGGTGTGTGTGCTGCAGTGTAGCATGTAAAGGTGGTGGTGGTGGTGGTGGAGGGAAGAGGGAGGGAGGGAGGAACTGATTGAAAAAGAGGAACAGGTGTGCTCTGACCTAACTGGTATTGTACCAGTAGACAACAACCCTCACCTGATCTTACCCCTCCTCCTCCTGCCTCCACTCTGTCCAGGTGACTCACTTGACCCCCCCCCCCCCCCCCCGGCCCCCCCTGCCCCCCCTCCTCAACCCTCTCACCCCCCCTGTTCCCCCCTCAACCCCCTCCCCCCCCCCCCCAACTCCTCCTTTCTGTTCACCAAGTCAATAAACAGCAGGTGCACTGGATTATAAATTGCAGTCTCTTGGCTTTGGGCAGGTGGGGTCCATGATGAAATAACTGAGTATTATGTTTAGGAGGGTTTGGATGAGTGTAGTTAGGGTGGGGTGGGGGGGGGGGGGGGTGGGGTATTTAATAATTAAAAAAAAAAAAAAAAAAAAAAGCAGCAGCATCACAATATATTCAGATATTCAGCCTTTGAACACATTGCAAGTCGATGCAATGATGATATTATTAGTGAAAGCTGATATTGGTGAGACCTGTTTACATGTCTAAAGGGTGTCATGGCATAGTGGAGAAGCACTAGCTGTTTGATCAGCCAACCCGAGAGTGAAGTGAAGAAGGGAGGAGGAGGAGGAGGAGGAGTGGTTATTCAGATTGGAAACATTGTTGCATCAGTCCCAAACACTGACTCAGGTTATTTTAATAATAATAATAATAATGGATACTTATATAGCACACTATCCAGAAATCTGCTCTAGGTGCTTTACAAAAACGCTTAACATAAAACATTACATCTATGTTACATACACATACCAACATATGACTACACACACACACACACACACACACACACACACACACACTGCATACATACATTTTAACAATACATGTGTATCTAACAGCTACCCTAATACATATGCACACACAGGCAGGCACAAACTTACATAAACGCACGCACACACAATACACATTCATATATACATGCATGTAGTTATGTACACATACATATGTATACATACATAGTCAAGCACAGCTAACGCAAAGGAAGTGGACCTGCCACAATGGAACTTACTGCTGAGGGAAAAGGTGAGTTTTTGAGACGAGATTTAAAAGATGCGAGATTTCAGAGAAATTTTGCACACAGTTCAAAGGTGGTATTATCAGTCACAGTGAGAACTGGAGGGTTAAATTAATTCAGCTGGGTGGGAAAACAAATTTTAAGCACGCATTGTATGCAGGGTGCACGGATATATATGCAAGCTCTTCTTTAGTATTTAGTACCATGTCAGTGGTGTATTTTGTGATTGCAAGGTGTGAGTGAGTCATTCTCCTCCTCCTCCTCCTCCTCCGTTCTCCTCCTGGCTTGCAGGAGTTTCTCCCACAAGAGTTGGCTTTTTTTTTTTTTTTTTTTTTTTTTTTTAACATTCTTTGAGGGAAAGAAGAAATGGAACTACAAAATATTCCAGGTATAGTTTATTGATATTATGCAGAACTTTGGACATTTTACTCCACAATTCCTTAACTTTGACAAGGTAACATTTTATTATTTGTAAGAACTTTGTCTCATAAATGACAACAGGTCCAGCTAAAGAGACTCGGACAATTACACTAAAATCGTAAACACGACTTAAAAAAGCAACATTCAACATTTAAGACATGCATATGAGTAAAACTAAAATAAAAAATATATTCACATAGAAACATTGTACTTTATATGATATGATGTATGTGTGTGTGTGTGTGTGTGTGTGTGTATTATATGATATATATCTGTTTGAAAGACATGAACTATAGCACTATGATTCTAGAAATAAAATTATTCTAGAAACTAAAAAAAAAGTACAACATATTATGCATGCACCAAAAGCATGCATGCATGCACATTCCAAAAGATGAACTGATTGTAGAATAAAAGTTTTCTGAGCTCTGGGATTTTACTTTAAAATGCCCCCTCCCCCCCCCCCCTCACCACCCCCCACCTCACCCCCCACCCCTCTGCCCCCCACCTCCCCATCCCATTCTTCTGTGTATCCATGTGAAAGGAAAAATCCTCGTCCTGTTTGTTTCATCTGTAGATAGAATACAGCAGTTGGATTCTGCACTCAGTTCACTATTTTTGTTGTATATATGTGTGTGTGTGTGTGTGTGTGTGTGTGTGTGTGTGTGTGTGTGTGTGAAGGGAATGAGAGAGGGTTGGCAGATGAGTCACAACACTCCCAATCTCTTATCAGCTCAGTTGAATGGGAGAGAGAGAGCTCTGCTGCTCCATGTGACAGGGGGTTTTGAGTTTGATTCTGTGGAGTGGAGGGAGAAGGGTTGGATTGTGGGGGCCTTTTCCTCTTGACAGTTTGAAGTATGTTGGCAAATTTGATTTCAAAGGGAGAGAGAGAGAGAGGAGGGGGAGTGGGGTGGGGGTGTGTGTGTGTGTGTGTGTGTGTGTGTACGAATTTGGATGTGTTTGTGCCTGTGTGGATGTGTTGTGATACATGTACGTGTACATACATGTACATGTGCTGGCTCAGTCACACACTGCGACATGGAGATAAAAGATACACTACATACAAATGTATGCACATTGATACTGTGAGTGTTGCATTGCCTTGTGCACGCATGGGGGGGAAGGAAAGTTGATTGTGAGAATTAATGGCAGAGCCACCCCATTTGTGTATTTTTTGATATTTCAATTAAAATTAAAAATGAAAGGATGGATGCCAAGAGCAGTGATTGTGTGAGTGACCCTCTAGGAAAGTGGGAAGAGGGAGAAGGAAGTGTGTGCGTTCACTCACTCACTCACTCACTCATTCCCTTGACTGCTGGGGTTGTTGGGGGGGACATGAGGAAGATGTCATAGCTTGCCACGCCCTTCTGTTGGCAGCTGTCGTGAGGAGGTCTGGCGGCATCGTCATTTTGGTCCATTCCTTGACGTTGTTGGACCAATTCTTTCTCTGCCCCCCCCCCCCCCCTCCCGTCTGCGCCCTCCCTCTACAGTCCCTTGCAGGATGGTTTTGGAGAGGGTGTTATGTCGTATGACATGACCAAACCATGCCATCTTCCATCGTTTGACAGTCGCCAGCAGTGGTTCTTGGGGCCCAACAAGGTTGTGCGTTGGTCCGAGCTAAAAGTGAATGCATGCAGAATGCCCCGTAATGAACAGCGT
>NC_134905.1:2890166-2905166 GCF_041734735.1 Babylonia areolata | reverse complement strand
CCCCACCCCACCCCCAAACCCCTCCCACACAAACACACATGCACAAAGACACATTGTTATTATTGATATTATTCAGTATTTATTTATCCAGGGGATGATTTTATTGGCTTTGAGAGCATTTTATCCTGACCTTTATTTTTCTGAATTGTCTATAGTATATGATGTACTCTCTCTCTTTGTGTGTGTGTGTGTGTGTGTGTGTGTGTGTGTGTGTGTGTGTGTGTGTGTGTGTGTGTGTTTAAAGTTCTTTCGCACTGCCCATCAGTCTTGTCTGTGAGTGTCTGAAAATGAAATGTTCAGAGTTTGTGTGTGTGTGTGTGTGTGTGTGTGTGTGTGTGTGTGTGTGTGTGTGTTTAAAGTTCTTTCGCACTGCCCATCAGTCTTGTCTGTGAGTGTCTGAAAATGAAATGTTCAGAGTTGTGTGTGTGTGTTTGTGTGTGTGTGTGTGTGTGTGTGTGTGTTTAAAGTTCTTTCGCACTGCCCAGGCATCTGTCTTGTCTGTGAGTGTCTGAAAATGAAATGTTCAGAGTTTGGTAAAGAGCTGCAACCTATGGCACATTACTATGCGGAATTGTATACTAAACGGATCAGCTTTGATTTGCTTTCTCAGTGTATTTACAGGCTTTGCTTATGACGGCAAGCTTTTCTGTGTACATAGAGGATTATCATTTAGTCAGGAGCTGTGTGTCCATGGGCATTGTGTAATTTGAGACATGATTATTGGCTGGTTGACTCACTTGTGTGTGTGTGTGTGTGTGTGTGTGTGTGTGTGTCCGTGGTAAACTTTAACATTGACATTTTCTCTGCAAATACTTTGTCAGTTGACACCAAATTTGGCATAAAAATAGGGAAAATTCAGTTCTTTCCAGTCATCTTGTTTAAAACAATATTGCACCTCTGGGATGGGCACAAAAAAAATAAAAAAAAGAAGCCTAATTTTATGCAAACTGCATTTACTGTTATATTTATAATTTTTGTATTCTCTAAACTTGGCACTTTGACCTCTTATTCTGACACAACAACAAGAGGAGTCATTATTGTCATTTTTTGTTCAAACAGGAACTTCTTTTGCTAAGCATGGAAGTTTTATTTATTTTGCCAACGTTTTGGTGCAGATAGTAAAAAAGGGAAATTACTCTGTAATTAATGCTAGGGGACTTAATTTATCACAAGTGAGTCTTGAAGGCCTTGCCTCTCTTGTTTTCTTTTTATATCACTAGTCAGAATTCTGTTTGAATTGGTCGTTCTTTGATTCATCTCTGGCTTTCAGTCTGTCGCTGTCTGTTTCTTTCCTGTCTTTTGCTGTTTATTAGTTTAAAATGATGCGTTTGAGTGTAGTTGAGTGGTTCAGTGTGTAAAGAACTGATTGTGTGATGACTGTGTAAGGCTGTGAGCTGTTGAGAGCCAAAGAATTATAACAAAGATGTGGAATGACAGAGCTCATCCTTGCTCTAGCTTTCTGTTCTCTGGTTTCGGGTTAAACGTGTGATTTTGTTTGTTCTGTTTTTTTGTCCTTTAGTTTATAGATAAGAAATTTGTAAGGTGGGTTTAGTAAATTTGAGTAAAAAAAAAAAATATATATATATATTAGAAGAAAAATTAAGTATTAGAATGTTGTACATAAAATTTATGAATAATGTTGTGCATACTTGAAATTTTACTTAATCTTTTCTTGATATTCAGTGTATCTCTTGGAACGTCTGGACTCATTAAAAAAAAGATTCTCATGACGGTCACTTCAAACCTTCCATAGTTTGATAGTTTTGTAGATGATAGGTTCATTATAGGCATAATGTTGATTTCCTTATTATTACTTTTACAAATTCTTCTGTCAGAGGTTCGGAGATATGGCCTGCGTTGAATGTTGAAAGCATCATTTTAGCGTCTTGTTAAAATAGATGAGTTTGAATGTTGAACATATTATTTTAGAGTGTCTTGTTAAGATAGACGAAAAGATATAAACTTCACTTCAGTTACGAAATGAATTGCTCATGTCTGTAAAACTTATAATACAACAGAGATTGATTCTGATTTCTGGCCATGACCTAGTGGTGGGGGTTGGGGGTATTTGAAAAAAAGTAAGAAAAAGTATCAAATGTTTCCTGGAGTCTTTTGATATTTAAAAATTTTTTTTATCATAGATTGAATAGGTTTAATAATGAGCTTAATTGCTCGATGTGTCTTGTGAGATGGCTTTGATTTGAAAGGGTGTTTCTGGCACAGGCTATGAATAGTATGATTTTTGATAAATGAATAATCAGTAGTAATGAGTAATTTTGATGATGATCATGAATTTATCGTTTTTTGAAAAAAATACTCATTCATTTCTCATACAAGAAGTTGGTTCATTTAACATACAGAATTAATTTTTGTCCATTATGTTTACCATCTTGTGGTCTCTAAAAGGCGTTATAGTGTTTTATGAGAGTTAAGGATGTGATGATGTTATAATGTTTACAACACTTTTTTTCATACTAATGATACTAACGATAGTGCCAGTATTCCACTGTACAAGTTCAGTCAGAAACAGTGAAGACAACAGAGAATGAATTGATCGGTGCTGCATTGATTTCATGATCAGCTGATTTGTCCTGCAGGTTTATGTGTGCGATAGGATCAGAATTTGGTGGAAAGATCATCGCAGGCTCCTGTCTTTGAGGCCTGGTCTGTGCCCTTTCTCCTTTTCTTGGGGGTCCAGAACTGCATTGTGCAAAGTTTGTGTTTGTTTTGCTGTGCTGGGGTTTGTGAAAACATGTCTGATTATCGAAAGGTTTCTGTCCACAGCGTCACTGTTTGTGAAGGGTCACTGGAATGTGTGTGTGCGTGTGTGCGCACATTTTCTCATGCACACACACACGCGCACACATACAAGCACATGCACGCATGCACACGCACATTATAAGCATTGTGTATAAACGACATCTACTGCACACACACACATGCATGCACACACGCACATTATAAGCAATGTGTATAAATGACATCTACTGCACACTCACACACACACACACACACACACACACACACGCACACACACGCACATTATAAGCATAGTGTATAAATGACATCTACTGCTATGGGGGTTGAGTATGAGTGCAAGGGGGTAAGCGTTGTTTACACGGGTTCGAAGATTTTAACTCTGTACTCTTCAAGGGAAGCTTTTTGACGCTGTGCTCTTCAAGGGAAGCAATCAAGCAACTGGAAGTGATCCCTTGTGGTAAACTTGAACCAAGCGGTAGTTGCTTCCCTTAGATCACAAATGCGCACAGAAAGAACGGTTTTGTGCTTGCGCTGCATCGGTGTCGATTAGTGTTCAGCCCGAGTTCATTGAAGCTACGTGTTTATTATTATTATTATTATTATTATTATTATCATTATCATTTATTATTATTATTATTATTATTATTATCATCAGTTTTATGCAAGAAACCATGGATGAACTTAGAGGAAGCATGATTTTGGTGAACATTTTTAAAATGATAAAATGTTTTATGGAGATTTTTTTGTTTTTGTTTTGTTTTTGTAAAAACTGTGAATGCAGTGATGGTGTGAAATATTGTTTCTTCTTTCAGTGCATGTACCATATATGATATAATATATATATGATATTCTATAGTTATCGTTAGAGTGAGTGAGTGAGTGGTATAGTGATGGTTTTGGTGGGGTGTGTGGGGGTGTGTGTATGTGTGTTTGTCAGACAGACAGACAGACAGACAGAGAGAGAGAGAGAGAGATTAGCAGAAACTGTGTGAAGAATGGCCGACTCCTTCAGTGCTGTTAGCCCTTTTTCTGTGCTGCTTCTTCGCTAGTGGTTCTGACAGCTGGCTCCCCTGGGGGTTTTCCAATTCCAGAAAACTGGGGTTTTTTTTTTTTTTTTGGTGTTGTTGCTGCCACCGCTGTCTGTCTGCCCCCATCTTTCTCTCTCTGTCTCTGTCTCTCTCTCTCTCTCTCTCCTTCCCCTCCTCTCTCTCTCCTTCTCCCCCCTCTCTCTCTCTCCTTCCTCCTCTCTCTCTCCCTCTCTATCCCTCTCCCTCCCTCCCTCTCTCTCTCCCCTCCTCTCTCCCTCCTTCCTCCCTCTCTCTCCTCCCCTCTGTCTCCCTCCCCTCTCATCCCCCTCCCTTCTCAACCCCCTCCCTTCCTCCCTCGCTCTCTCTATCCCTCCCCCCCCCCTCTCTGTGTGTGACTCTTTGTCGTTGTCTCTTTCTCTAGGGATCTTTGTCTCTCCATCTCTGACACACTCTGTCCCTGTCTCTCTGTCTCTCTGTCTGTCTGCCTCACTAAGTCACTTCAGTGAACTAGCAATCAAACAAAGAACACCCAAAACAAAAAACTTAACGACAGATGTATTGTCCAGTGAAAACATGTACACACACACATATATATGCATATATATATATATATATTATATATATGGTAATCTCTCTCTCTCTCTCTGTGTCTCTCTCTGTCTGTGTCTGTGTCTCTCTTTGCGTGTGTTCCAATCCCCCCTCCGCCTTCTCCACCCACCTCCCCCTCCCCCCTCCATCCCTCCTCCAGTCTTCTTCCAAAGCCAAAGCTGGCTTATTTAGGTCAGTGGTCCTCCAGTATTGATCGATCCAGGTCCCCTCCCGTCTCTTGTGTGTGTGTGTGTGTGTGTGTGTGTGTGGCGGAGAGAGGGACTGAAAGACAGCACGAGCGGAGCCATACCCTGTTATCACCACCACTGCTTTGCAAGCCAGCAACTCGGCGGTACAGCGCCAGCAGGCTCCCGTTATCAGCAAGCTAGCAAAAGTTCGATGGCTCAACCCTTTGGTCGTTGACTGCCTGTGGAATCAGTGCCGCCTGTCAGTCAGTTATTCAGTCAGTTAATTAATCAGTCAGTTCGCCTATAGGCTTGAAAATCGGGGGTGTGTGTGGGGTGATCGGGAAGGGTTGGGAAAAGCTAGCCCGAGTCGGGAACAGAAGCAGCAGGGTCGGCTTTGTTGATTCAGCGAGTGAGTGATGGGGGGCTGATGGTGGTGGGGTGGGTGATCACTGATGTTTGTGTTGCGAGCTTCTCTGGTGGTTGTGGAGAGACAGAGAGAGAGAGAGAGAGACAGAGAAAGAGGGTTAGGGAGGAAGAGGTTGTGATATCTGAATTCTGCAGTAGCTGTGAAGAGAGAGAGACAGACAGACAGTATCAGTATCAGTAGCTCAAGGAGGCGTCATAGGAAGTGGCTGCTGTTGTTTGTATTTGTGAACTCGCTTGAATGGTTTCCGTTCAGTTGTACTCGACGAGAGATAGAGACAGGATAGGGTAGTGATGTTTGTTTTGTGGGTGGCTTTGGAGGGACAGAGAATGGCTTTTGAGAGAGAGAGAGAGAGAGAGAGAGAGAGAGGATGGCTCTGGAGAGACAGAGAGCAGGGAAGTGGATGCTGTTCTTGTTACTTGGCTTCTTGTTGTTGGGTTTCCATTCAGCAGGCTTGTCGGGTGTTGGTGTTGGTGCTGGATGTGCTGGTTGTCCTTGCGTTTGTGTGCCTGTTTATTGAGATTGTGTGTGTGTGTGTGTGTGTGTGTGTGTGTGAGAGAGAGAGAGAGAGAGAGAGAGGAGAGAGAGAGAGAGAGAGAAGGGTGCGGGGTAGTTCGTTGTTGTGGTAGTGAAGTCAGCATATTATGATGAGAGATGACAGCTGTGGTGCAGGAGGTGGGGGGTGGGGGAGGGGGGATGCTCAGACAACTACAGCAACAACCATTGACACGACGAAGTACAGAGGAGAGAGAGAGGGAGAGAGAGAGAGAGAGAGGGGGGGGGGGGGAGGGGGTTGAGGAAAATGGCATCCTAGGCTTGGCGGGCTGATGGCGTGTGATTTGCCTTATCGATTTTTTGTTTCTCTCTTCAGCAGCAGGTTCTCTGGTGATGTGGGGTCGTTTCTGTTGTGTTCTTCTTTTTTTGACATTTGTTTTGCAGTTAGGTTTCTTGCCAAGTTGTTGTTGTTTTTTTCCCTTCTCATGCAGTGTTTTGTGGCATTAGGTCATCTTGATGCCACCCAATCCATTCTAACTCTTCCACCCACCCCCTCTCTCTCTCTGTGTTCAGACTTTGGCCTGTGGTGGTTTTTCTTTGTGTGTGACCGAGTTTTGAAAACGGCGTAGTGGACTTTTTTTTTCTTTTTTTCTTCTTCTTCTTCTTTCTGCGGGTGGTATGATTGTGTTGAAATGAAAGGGGGTCCTGCAGTTGACCTTGCTTGATGCTGTGTTTGTGTGTAGACGTCTGGGTCTGAGCGCTGTGCATGCTGTGCTGCCTTTAGAAGAAGGAAGAGGAGGGGAGGGAGGGATTGCTGACAGGTTTCCGTGGCTGTGTTCAGCTTAAAGGTTCAGTTCTGTCTCGAGAGAGAGAGAGAGAGAGAGAGAGGCATGAATGTTTAGAAAACAGGTCAACTGGTGTTTTTAGCTCACAAAAGTCGGCGGAGACAGGAGCTCTACTGGTTGTGATTCTGAGGAGACGAAAGAGATTCTGAGCTGATTGAAATTGTCGTATCTTTTTTTTTCCCCTCCCCAGCTCTGCACGATTCCTCGGGGGGTCGGCAGTGACATAGGGTTTCCCAAAATAAACGCTGTGCGCGCACGGCCACCACGTTTGAGAGGTGACCTGGTTTCGGGTTGGAGTTTTGGAGAAAATGGTGGCAGCTGTTAGGGAAAGGTTCGGGTGTTGATCATTGGGGATTTTTGCTGCAGTCGCTGTTTTGCTGTTGTTGTTAATATTTTGATTGTGGTGTATTAGAGACGAGGTATTGTCTTTGTTTTTTTTTTTTGTTTTTTTTTTCAAAAAGCAGTCCAGTTGTTTGTTTGTTTGATTGTAATGTTATTCAACAAGCTGTAATCTTTTTGTGTCCGGTTTTAGGGATGCGGTATTAGGGCCATCAGTTTCTGCCTGAGGCGTTGTTGGTTTTGTAAGGTTTATCAGAAGGGTGCTGTCCTTAACTTGTTTTTAAATGTGTAGTTCCAGATTCCCATTTTCTGCTGTGTGCGTCTTGGCAGTTCCTGCTGTGTCTTTTGCTGCTGTGACGTCTTGGCAGTTTCTGCTGTGTCTTTTGCTGCAGTGTCGTCTTGGCAGTTTCTGCTGTGTCTTTGCTGCAGTGTCTGTCGTCTTGGCAGTTTCTGCTGTGTCTTTGCAGTGTCTGTCGTCTTGGCAGTGTCTTTGCAGTGTCTGTCGTCTTGGCAGTTTCTGCTGTCTTTGCAGTGTCTGTCGTCTTGGCAGTTTCTGCTGTGTCTTTGCTGCAGTGTCTGTCGTCTTGGAGTTTCTGTTGTTTCGTTGCTGCAGTGTCGTCTTGGCAGTTTCTGCTGTGTCGTTGCTGCAGTGACGTCTTGGCAGTTTCTGCTGTGTCTTTTGCTGCTGTGACGTCTTGGCAGTTTCTGCTGTGTCTTTGCTGCAGTGTCTGTCGTCTTGGCAGTTTCTGCTGTGTCTTTTGCTGCAGTGTCGTCTTGGCAGTTTCTGCTGTGTCTTTTGCTGCAGTGACGTCTTGGCAGTTTCTGCTGTGTCTTTTGCTGCAGTGACGTCTTGGCAGTTCCTGCTGTGTCTTTTGCTGCAGTGACGTCTTGGCAGTTTCTGCTGTGTCTTTTGCTGCAGTGACGTCTTGGCAGTTTCTGCTGTGTCTTTTGCTGCTGTGACGTCTTGGCAGTTCCTGCTGTGTCTTTTGCTGCTGTGACGTCTTGGCAGTTTCTGCTGTGTCTTTTGCTGCAGTGACGTCTTGGCAGTTTCTGCTGTGTCTTTGCTGCAGTGACGTCTTGGCAGTTTCTGCTGTGTCTTTTGCTGCAGTGACGTCTTGGCAGTTTCTGCTGTGTCTTTGCTGCAGTGACGTCTTGGCAGTTTCTGCTGTGTCTTTGCTGCAGTGTCTGTCGTCTTGGCAGTTTCTGCTGTGTCTTTGCTGCAGTGTCTGTCGTCTTGGCAGTTTCTGCTGTGTCTTTGCTGCAGTGTCTGTCGTCTTGGCAGTTTCTGCTGTGTCTTTGCTGCAGTGTCTGTCGTCTTGGCAGTTTCTGCTGTGTCTTTGCTGCAGTGTCTGTCGTCTTGGCAGTTTCTGCTGTGTCTTTGCTGCAGTGTCTGTCGTCTTGGCAGTTTCTGCTGTGTCTTTGCTGCAGTGTCGTCTTGGCAGTTTCTGCTGTGTCTTTGCTGCAGTGTCTGTCGTCTTGGCAGTTTCTGCTGTGTCTTTGCTGCAGTGTCTGTCGTCTTGGCAGTTTCTGCTGTGTCGTTGCTGCAGTGTCTGTCGTCTTGGCAGTTTCTGCTGTGTCGTTGCTGCAGTGACGGCTCTGCTCGAAGGACTGTCACCAGTTCTGGAATTTCCATATTTCTGCTTTGTAGTGCTGGGTGGATGGTTTTTATTAACTCACTCGGTACGGCCAGTCCTCTCTTCTCCTCTACACAGACCCCTCGGATGTCCAGTGGGTGCCTGAATGACCCAACCTTTAGCTTCCGTCGTCAGAATTGTGGTATTCTTTGTCAGCATTCACCTCTTCAGTGTAAGAGCCTTCCGCTTGCAATATTTTGATGGTGGTAATTGGGGTGAAACGCTGTTAACGTCGTCTCTTTCGCCGTTCGTATGGAGAGAGTTAACCGTGTCACAGCCAGTCTTTGCCATTTTTGGGGCGGGGAAGGGGGGGCTTTCCCCTCCCATATGGGTTAATGATAAACCAGCGTGGTTTTTAATATGCTATCAAAGGGTTGGCAAAGGGATCATCTTCAGTAGTAACACTGTATTTCTGATTCAGAACTGGACGATAATTATCAGTGATATATGTCGGTCTACAGTATATGATTGTTGTTTAAAAAACAACAACAACTGCTTGATACCACCAGTATTTGTCGCACAGCAACTTATTTCGGATTGAAAACTTGAGGTGTTATCAACAGCGTCTGTCGGCCCAAATCTGATTTCAAAGACTGCATGTGCACCCTGTGTGTGTGTGTGTGTACATCTGCAAATATTTGCGAGCCAGAACTGTCAGAGACTTCTTGTTGAATATCATCGCCAGTGTGTGTTTTTCATGAGCCGTCAGCCTTGTATCCACCACACCGTTTGACAGACAACACAGCTTCTGATGAGTGAAGAAAGGTGAGCGTTCGTGGTTGTGGGAGTGTTGGAGTTTGTGTGTGTGTGTGTGTGTGTGTGTGTGTGTGTGTGTGTGTGTGTGCGCGCGCGCGTGTCCACACCGTTTGACAGACAACACAGCTGTGTGTGTGTGTGTGTGTGTGTGTGTGTGTGTGTGTGTGTGTGTGTGTCCACACCGTTTGACAGACAACACAGCTTCTGATGAGTGAAGAAAGGTGAGCGTTGGTGGTTGTGGGAGTGTTGGAGTTTGTGTGTGTGTGTGTGTGTGTGTGTGTGTGTGTGTCCACACCGTTTGACAGACAACACAGCTGTGTGTGTGTGTGTGTGTGTGTGTGTGTGTGTCCACCACACCGTTTGACAGACAACACAGCTTCTGATGAGTGAAGAAAGGTGAGCGTTGGTGGTTGTGGGAGTGTTGGAGTTTGTGTGTGTGTGTGTGTGTGTGTGTGTGTGTGTGTGTGTGTGTGTCCACACCGTTTGACAGACAACACAGCTGTGTGTGTGTGTGTGTGTGTGTGTGTGTCCACCACACCGTTTGACAGACAACACAGCTTCTGATGAGTGAAGAAAGGTGAGCGTTGGTGGTTGTGGGAGTGTTGGAGGTGTGTGTGTGTGTGTGTGTGTGTGTGTGTGTGTGTGTGTGTGTGTGTGTGTGTGTGTGTGTGTGTGTGTGTCCACACCGTTTGACAGACAACACAGCTCTGTGTGTGTGTGTGTGTGTGTGTGTGTGTGTGTGTGTGTGTGTGTGTGTGTGTGTGTGTGTGTCCACACCGTTTGACAGACAACACAGCTTCTGATGAGTGAAGAAAGGTGAGCGTTGGTGGTTGTGGGAGTGTTGGAGTTTGTGTGTGTGTGTGTGTGCGTGCGCGCGTGCGTGCGTGCGCGCGCGCGCGTGTGTGTGTGTGTGTGTGTATGTGTTCTCTCCCCTTGTCCTGAACGACTGTGGAGAAGATCGTATGTTTGTTTTTCCTCCTCCTCCTGTTGCTTCTTCTTCTTCTTCGTAAAATGGTGTGCGCAGTGTGTCAGTGGCTGTGAGTGAGAATGCTGGTGCCACAATTCTTCTACTTCTTCCTGACTTCCTCATAAAATGGTATGCACTGTGTATCAGTGGCTTGAGTGTGATTGCTTGTGCCTCAGATTTTTTTCTTTTTTCTTTCTTTCTTTCTTTCTTTCTTTCTTCTTCTTCTTCTTCTTCTTCTCCTCCTCCTCCTCCTTTTTCTCTTCCTTCTCCTCCTCCTCCTCCTCTTTCTCTTCCTCCTCCTCCTCCTCCATCCTCCTCTTCCTCATAAAATGGTATGCCTAGCACTGTGTGTGTATGAGTGGCTGCGAGTGTTGAGTGCTGGGTGCCACGGTGACACAATGCTCTGGTTACTACCGTTCAGGACTGGCTGTGAGGGCTGGGAACAGAACGAGGGGTGTGTGTGTGTGTGTGGGGGGGGGGGGGGGGGGGGGGGGGTACTTGTAGACCTGGAGAGTTGATCATAATTGTGATTATATATATATGAATTGATCGAGCCATTTTGGCCCTAAGAAGGTCAAGTTGCTTCAGTGCCGACGAGAGGTCGTGTGGTGTTTTTTGGTTGGAAGGAAGAACATTGTGTCGGGGTCCTTGGGAACAGGTATTGTCGGGTCCTTGACAGGTCCTTGTGAGGGTGGGTTGGGGGTGGGGTGGGGTGGAGGGGTCCTTGTTGTGGGAATGGACAGTGGGTGAGCAGGCTTGGTTGCCACTGTTGGTCACTTTAGGTTTCTGACACGGGTCTTGCTGTTAGCGCCAGACATCAAAGGAGTGGAAGAACGTTCTGAGGTCATATTACCTGCCTACCTACCTACCTACTTACTTTTCTCACTGAGCTCTTGGTGTTGGTCATCTTAGGCTGTCGTTTCTGTTGCGGTTTAGCTGTTACGTCTGCCAGTTTGGATGAATGTGTGGTGTGTGTGTGTGTGTGTGTGTGTGTGTGAGAGAGAGAGAGTGTGTGTGTGTGTGTGTGTGAGCGAGAGATTGTGTGTGTGTGTGTGTGTGTGTGTGTGTGTGTGTGTGAGCGAGCGATTATGCGTGTGTGTGTGTGTGTGTGTGTGTGTGAGCGAGCGATTATGCGTGTGTGTGTGTGTGTGTGTGTGTGTGCGTGCGCGCGTGCACGTTCCACTGTTCGATCACATCGGCTTTTTGTCTGCTCTTCTGTCTGCTTCATTAAAAAGCCTTTTTTTTTTTTTTTTTTTTTTTTTACTATGGTTGTATAGATCTATTTAAGTGCTTTAACAGTCTTTTGATGTATGATAATGAGTGGCATTGCGTTGATCTGAGTTCGTAAGCGCTTGGCAGTCTTTTGATGTTAATGAGTTGGCGTTGATCTGAACAAGCGCTTACATGTGAAGGAGTCGTGTTGATGTATATATATCAGCGCTTGACAGTCTTTTTGATGTGAATGAGTCGCATTGATGCGCACGTAATTCGACAATGTTTTTTTGAAGTTTGCTGAGCCCTGTTCGCTGTGCAGTGTGAGAAACAGGTGAGGGGGGGGGGGGGGGGGGCTGGGGCTATTAAATGGATGACGTCACAGTGATGTGAGGAGCAACAAAAACAACAGGTGTGCTGCAAGGAACGGAATTACCCCCCCCCCCGCCCCCTTTTCTTCTCCTCCTCCTCCTCCTCCTCCTCTCCATCTTGTTGTATCGATTGGCCGTTATGTTTGATGAAGTCTCATGCTGTGTTTTTCTGCATGTCTGCCTGTTTTTTGTTTGTTTGTTGGTTTTTTTTTGTTGTTTGTTTGTTTGTTGTGTTGTTTTTGGTTTCTTTGTTTTTACCGTCGGATATAAACGGCGTCTGCATACAGACAGAAGAGAAATGGGAAACTGCTGGCGCGCGCGCGCACACACACACACACACACACACACACACACACACACACACACAGATGGTTATTTTTTTGGTGTTCACGTGGTAATTTACACATACTTAAGCTCCCATTTCTCCGTCAAGGAAAAAACAAAACAAAAAAAAAAAAAACACACACACACACACACACACACACACACACACACACACACACACACACACACACACACACACACACACACGAGAGAGAGAGAGAGAGAGAGAGAGAGAAATAAGTACGATTGATAAGAAGAAGGGAAGGAGAGGTCTTTTGAAGTGAAGTAAACATTTCACCAAGGTCTTAGGACAAGCCATTGTCTCAGGCTATTTCTGTCTATCCACCTCCCCCCCCCCTCCTCCAACCTTTCCACTGCCGGCTTTTTTAAAATTATTTTTTTAAATAAATTTTGTTCTGTTATTTTGACGAATACCAATTGTGCATCACATGATACTAACTTACAACATGCATGCATAGGTCTCAGACATGTCGTCAGCAGTCGTTGGTGGATGGTGACCAAAATAAACCAATCAGAAATAGTAACACGTTCCCTGTTGATGTGGACGGGTCACCTGGCGAGAGAAGCATGGCGCGGCGTGTGTGTTTTATTTCCATCTTTGGAAAGACTCGTCTTTGACTGAACTGAACTAACAGCAGCAGCAACAGTAAACCGTCTTTTACAGCTTTCCTTGATTGTAATGGAGTGATGGCCTAGAGGTAACGCGTCCGCTTAGGAAGCGAGAGAATCTGGAGTTGGCTGGTTCGAATCACGGCTCAGCCGCCGATATTTTCTCCCCCTCATCTAGACCTTAAGTGGTGGTCTGGACGCTAGTCATTCGGATGAGACGATAAACCGAGGTCCCGTGTGCTAGCATGCATTTAGCGCACGTAAAATAACCCACGGCAACAAAAGGGTTGTTCCTGGCAAAATTCTGTAGAAAAACCCCACTTCGATAGGAAAAACAAATAAACTACAGCAGGAAAAAAAAAAAAAAAAAAAAAGGGCGGCGCTGTAGTTTAGCGACGCGCTCTCCCTGGGGAGAGCAGCCCAAATTTCACACAAGGGAAATCTGTTGTGATAAAAAGAAATATAAATACCAAAAAAAATAATAAATAAATGTACCAAAAGAAAACCAAACAAAGAAAAACAAACAAAAAAAACCGGGCATCTTGGATCTTGCGTATGCGCATCTCAATTTTACTCGAAATCGCGAGGCGATCAACATGGGCAAAAGCAGCAAACATGTGCTCTCCTCCATTGTCTTAACCCTCGGATGTCCAGTGGGTGTCTCAATGATCCAACCTTTAGCTTCCGTCGTCAGAATTGTGGTGTTCTTTGTCAACATTCACCTCTTCAGTGTAAGAGCCTTCCGCTTGTACTATTTTGATGGTGGTAATTGGGGAGAAACGCTGTTAACGTCGTCTCTTTGGCCGTTCGTATGGAGAGAGTTAAGTTGATAGCCTCCAGTGCTGCAACCCAACTCTGTACACGGAAGTACTACACACACACACACACACACACACACAACACACACGTAACGTCTGGTTCGCACGTTCTGCATCTCTCGACCTCCTTTTGTTGCTCGCAGTTTTTTTTTGAGAGCCAATCAACTTCGAGAGCACGGATCATGTGACGTGCCTCTGTTAAGGTCATTGTAAGCAGATAAAAGCACTGATCTCTCTCTTGCGGCCGGTTATTATCTGCATTTGCAGTGTTTGCCAAGCACGGTGAGAGAAAAGGAGGAGGGGTGTGGGGGGTGCGGGGGTTGGAGGTGGGCGGTCAGGGGGGGGGGGGGGGGGGGGGGGAGGGGTAGGGTGTAGATTGGAGTACGTGAAGTGTTGGGCATGTTAAAGGGCTGTTGTGTGAAGGGTTTGTCATTAGCAAGGGGAGAATTGATTGGCTCAGTTTGTTTTGGGAGGTAGGGGAAGGGAGTGTTTTGTCAGCTGTTCAGACAGCTTGGTGGTGGAAGGGAAGGTCTCTTCACGTCTCTCTGTTGTGTCTGTCTTCCTCTTTTGCTGGTGCTGGTGGTGGTGGTGGTGGTGGTGCTGCTGCTGCTGCTGCATCCCCCCTATCCCTCTTTCTGTCTGTTTCTGGTTGTGTCTCTGACTCCCTCTCTCTATGTGTGACTCTGTTTCTCTATGTCTCTCTCTCTGTCTCCTTCCTTCCTTCCTTCCATCCGCCCTCCCTCTCTCTCTCTCTCTCTCACACACACACACGCCCGCACAGAAGAGTGTCGGTGATTGACAGGATCATTGTTTGTGATAGTTCAATTTAACGTTTTCATTGTTGCTCCCTCCCCACCCACCCACTCCCTCTCTGGATTCACGCCTCCCCCCCCCGCCCCCCACTCACCCCCCTGTTGCTGCACCTGCACCCACACACCACCCCCTACCTTCCACAGATACCTGACATCCCCCCCCCCATCTCCACCCCTATGTCCGTCCTCTTCTCCCCCCTTCATCACCGTTCTCTTTCATCTTGCCTGTGTAGCATGGCGGCAGTTCGGTGTGGTATCCCAGATTGTCCCCCACCTGGAAACGCCCCCGGGGCAAATTGACCGCTGGTAATGTCCCCTGGGGCACTTTCTCATCGTTCATAATGTCCCCCCTGCGGACATTGTTAGCGGCTGAAATGTCCCCCTTACCCTGAAAATGTCCTCCCCACGTATCCCGTAACGTTCCCTTGCCAAAAATGCCCCCCCCCCCCCAGCCCCCATGCCCCCCTCCACCCCACCCCCCGACCACCCCCTCTTTCGGCGGAGAGGACGTTACGGGATACAAGGGCGTGACATTTTCAGGGTAAGGGGGAGGGGTGGGGGGGGGGGACATTTCAAAACGAGGCTAAAACGCAAAAAAGGGGACATTTTTGGCCGCTCAAAATGTCCGCATGGGACATCATGAACGGTGAGAAAGTCCCCCCCGGGGACATTTCCAGCGGTCAAATTGTTCCCCGGGGACGGTTTTCGGGGTGGGGGGGGGGAGACAGTCTGGGATGCTACACCGGTCCTGCTGGTGGTGAATGACGAGATGAAAGCAGAGAGCCCAGAGAGACATGGATTCCCGCCGT
>NC_134905.1:2870166-2882666 GCF_041734735.1 Babylonia areolata | reverse complement strand
CGTTGTTGTGTAGGGAGGGAGGGAGGGAGACTCTGTGGGCGTTGTTGTGTAGGGAGGGAGGGAGGGAGGGAGACTCTGTGGACGTTGTTGTGTAGGGAGGGAGGGAGACTCTGTGGACGTTGTTGTGTAGGGAGGGAGGGAGGGAGACTCTGTGGGCGTTGTTGTGTAGGGAGGGAGGGAGGGAGGGAGACTCTGTGGGCGTTGTTGTGTAGGGAGGGAGGGAGACTCTGTGGGCGTTGTTGTGTAGGGAGGGAGAGAGGGAGGGAGACTCTGTGGGCGTTGTTGTGTAGGGAGGGAGGGAGGGAGGGAGACTGTGGGCGTTGTTGTGTAGGGAGGGAGAGAGGGAGGGAGGGAGACTCTGTGGGCGTTGTTGTGTAGGGAGGGAGGGAGGGAGACTCTGTGGGCGTTGTTGTGTAGGGAGGGAGAGAGGGAGGGAGGGAGACTCTGTGGGCGTTGTTGTGTAGGGAGGGAGGGAGGGAGGGAGACTGTGGGCGTTGTTGTGTAGGGAGGGAGAGAGGGAGGGAGGGAGACTCTGTGGGCGTTGTTGTGTAGGGAGGGAGGGAGGGAGACTCTGTGGGCGTTGTTGTGTAGGGAGGGAGAGAGGGAGGGAGGGAGACTCTGTGGGCGTTGTTGTGTAGGGAGGGAGGGAGGGAGGGAGACTGTGGGCGTTGTTGTGTAGGGAGGGAGAGAGGGAGGGAGGGAGACTCTGTGGGCGTTGTTGTGAAGGGAGGGAGAGAGGGAGGGAGACTCTGTGGACGTTGTTATGTAGGGAGGGAGGGAGGGAGACTCTGTGGACGTTGTTGTGTAGGGAGGGAGAGAGGGAGGGAGACTCTGTGGGCGTTGTTGTGAAGGGAGGGAGAGAGGGAGGGAGACTCTGTGGGCGTTGTTGTGAAGGGAGGGAGAGAGGGAGGGAGACTCTGTGGGCGTTGTTGTGTAGGGAGGGAGAGAGGGAGGGAGACTCTGTGGGCGTTGTTGTGAAGGGAGGGAGAGAGGGAGGGAGACTCTGTGGGCGTTGTTGTGAAGGGAGGGAGAGAGGGAGGGAGACTCTGTGGGCGTTGTTGTGAAGGGAGGGAGAGAGGGAGGGAGACTCTGTGGGCGTTGTTGTGTAGGGAGGGAGGGAGGGAGGGAGACTCTGTGGGCGTTGTTGTGTAGGGAGGGAGGGAGGGAGGGAGACTCTGTGGGCGTTGTTGTGTAGGGAGGGAGGGAGGGAGGGAGACTCTGTGGACGTTGTTGTGTAGGGAGGGAGAGAGGGAGACTGTGGGCGTTGTTGTGTAGGGAGGGAGGGAGGGAGGGAGTTGCATTCAAGCGTGGGTTGAACGTTTGTTGTTGAGTCACACACACACACACACACACACACACACACACACACACACACACACACCACGGGGCTGTTGAATAAAAAGAGAGGCTGGGTTGATTTTGTTCGGGCAAACCATTCACTGCTGTTATACTAGTAGTAGTCCGCGTGAAAGGCAGTGAACATGTTTGTAGGGTATATTAATTATTATTATTATTATTATTGATGCTTCTGGAGTGCGGCGAAATACCTGTGGTGATGCAAGTTGTGAGCGAGGCGAGGGTCTGTGAGCTTGACCGTGTCCACTCTGATATATATCTACGTACACAGATGGACTCGGGGCCTGACGAAGCGCGTTTTGGGTTGTGCTAGCAGCTGGTCAGGCATCTATCTGCCTGATGAGCAGGTGTCGTGTAGCAATGGATTTGTATTTGTATTTGAATTTCTTTTTTTTTTTTTTTTTTAATCACAACAGATTTCTGTGTGTGAAATTCGGGCTGTTCTCTTCAGGGAGAGTGCGTCGCTATACTACAGCGCCACCCTTTCTTTTTTTTTTTTTTTTTTCCTGCTTGCAGTTTTATTTGTTTTTTTCCTGTCGAAGTGGATTTTTCTACAGAATTTTGCCAGGATCAACCCTTTTGTTGCCGTGGGTTCTTTTACGTGCGCTAGGTGCATGCTGCACACGGGACCTCGGTTTATCGTCTCATCCGAATGACTAGCGTCGAGACCACCACTCAAGTTCTCTCACTAGTGGAGGGGGGAGAAAATATCGGCGGCTGAGCCGTGATTCGATCCAACGCGGTCAGATTCTCTCGCTTCCTAGGCGGACGCGTTACCTCTAGGCCATCACTCCTCTGGTTTAGGAGGTGGGAGAAGAAGGAGGTAAGAAATGGAAAGGAAGGTAGATTGTGGGGACTGGTGGGGGTGGGGGATAAAGTGGGTGGGGTAAAAATATTCTGGACCTTCTACGAGCGAATATTCTGTTTGTAACTGTAAGTGTGACATATCTGTTGAGATAAGTCTGGATCGCCAAAACTCTGTAGTGAAAAGACTGAAAAAGGTGAATAAGTCATTGATGGCGAAGAGAGGGAGAAAACTTACTTTGTCAGTAAGAATTCAAGCACATGCTTCACCTGCACAGCAAGTTTGGGTAAAGATATTGGAAAACGTTGATTAATCAATGCAGAGTGATGCCTTCTGTGACTAAATATTTGTAACTGACTTTGAATATAGCCACGTTTTGTAGGCAGGTTGCTTCCTTTTTTGACTCACTTGTGTAAACAAAGTGAGTTTGTGTTTTAACCCGGTGTTCGGTTGTCTGTGTGTGTGTGTGTGTGTGTGTGTGTGTGTGTGTGTGTCCGTGGTAAACTTTAACATTGACATTTTCTCTGCAAATACTTTGTCAGATGACACCAAATTAGGCATAAAAATAGGAAAAATTCAGTTCTTTTCAGTCATATTGTTTAAACAATATTGCACCTCTGGGATGGGCACCAAAAAAAAAAAAGAAGAAAAAAAAAAGAAGTCTAATTATATGCAAACTGCATTTACTGTTATATTTATATTTTTTGTATTCTCTAAACTTGGCACTTTGATCTGATATTCTGACCCAACAACAAGAGCAGTCATTATTATCATTTTTTGTTCAAACAGGAACTTCTTTTGCTAAGCATGGAAGTTTTATTTATTTTGCAAACGTTTTTGGTGCAGACAGTAAAAAAAGGGAAATTACTCTGTAATTAATGCTAGGGGACTTAATTCGCTTTAAACTGATCTTTCTCATCTTAAAACGTTACATTTTGAAATTATACACAATGCATAAAAAGCTTGGATTTTTTTTCACTAGTGAGTCTTGAAGGCCTTGCCTCTCTTCTTGTTGTTGTTGTTGTTGTTGTTGTATTTTGCTCATCATTCTGCTTCTCTAAATTGGTTTTGGTTGAAGCGGTTTCCGATGACTTGACTGCAATCGATCTACAACGACAGGGTGTGCAGGAAAATAATGATAACAAGAAAATGGCACCTGACGACAGGTTGTAAACACAGACGGGGGCTTTGACCCTGGCTGTCGGCACGAGGGGGAGAGGAGCTGCCTCCTTGTAAGCGCGCGCGTATGTGTGTATGGGGTGAGGGGGTGACGACAGGCCGACCAAGTGTCTTGGGGGAAAGTAATTTATGAGTGCCTTCACCACGTCTGGACTGCAGTCACTTGTTTCCCATAATCCTCTTCTCCTCTCTCCACACCCTAACCCCTTCTGCCACTGCGCACACACACACAACAAGAGGGGTTGGAGGAGAGGGGCGATGATCGTCCTTTATTTTGTTTTATTTTTATAATATATATAAAAAAAAAAATCGCTGTCCCAGGTTTGTTTAAAAAAAAACACCTGCTTGTGTGTGTGCCGCTCGCATAACTTAGCCAGGTTGGTTCCGGTTGTGTAGGTATGGAGTTCAGTGGACGTGTGTGTGTGTGTGTGGTGATTTTGCAGGTGGTCTTGCAAGGCAGCTCGACATGCGCAGCTGTTGTTGGAAGTTGTGGTGGTGTTTGTATCTCGGGGCATTGTTTGTTCGTGTCGTTGACCGGTGTAGGTATCCACAACAGAGGAGGTAGACTGTGTCTGTGGTATGGGGACCAGATGTGATGGTGGTTTTGGGGGTGTTCTAAGGTCTGCTCTACATTCATAGCTGTTGTTGTGGAGCTGTCTGTATCTCGGGCAGTATTGTAACTATCATTGACCGGTTTAGCTGTGGATGTGGACTCCAGAAAATGTAGAATGCGGTTTGTCGTTTGTGGACTGGATGTGATTGTGAATTTTAAGGGGTATTATTACTATTATTAGAAGTCCTTCACCCGCACAGCTTTTTCATCGGAGTTAGTTGTGGCGTTGCAAGCTTTGTCTCGGGCAGTGCTGCTAGTGTGTCGTTGACTGGTGTAGGTGTGGACTGCAGAGAAGGCAGAATGCGGTTTGTCGTTTTTTGGGACTGGATGTGATGGTGAATTTGAAGGGTATTCTAGAGTCTTTGCTTGACCTGCAGAGCTGTCATCGGAGTTAGTTGGGGCGTTGTAAGCTGTATCTCGGGCAGTGCTGATAGTGTCGTTGACTGGTGTAGGTGTGGACTGCAGAGAAGGCAGAATGCGGTTTGTCGTTTTTTGGACTGGATGTGATGGTGAATTTTAAAGGTATTCTAGAGTCTTTGCTTGCTTGACCTGCAGAGCTGTCATCGGAGATAGTTGTGGCGTTGCAAGGTTTATCTCGGGCAGTGCTGCTAGTGTGTCGTTGACTGGTGTAGGTGTGGACTGCAGAGAAGGCAGAATGCGGTTTGTCGTTTTTTGGGACTGGATGTGATGGTGAATTTGAAGGGTGTTCTAGAGTCTTTGCTTGCTTGACCTGCAGAGCTGTCATCGGAGTTAGTTGTGGCGTTGCAAGCTTTATCTCGGGCAGTGCTGATAGAGTGTCGTTGACTGGTGTAGGTGTGGACTGCAGAGAAGGCAGAATGCGGTTTGTCGTTTTTTGGGACTGGATGTGATGGTGAATTTGAAGGGTATTCTAGAGTCTTTGCTTGCTTGACCTGCAGAGCTGTCATCGGAGTTAGTTGTGGCGTTGCAAGGTTTATCTCGGGCAGTGCTGCTAGTGTGTCGTTGACTGGTGTAGGTGTGGACTGCAGAGAAGGTAGAATGCGGTTTGTCGTTTTTTGGGACTGGATGTGATGGTGAATTTTAAGGGTGTTCTAGAGTCTTTGCTTGCTTGACCTGCAGAGCTGTCATCGGAGTTAGTTGTGGCGTTGCAAGGTTTATCTCGGGCAGTGCTGATAGAGTGTCGTTGACTGGTGTAGGTGTGGACTGCAGAGAAGGCAGAATGCGGTTTGTCGTTTTTGGACTGGGTGTGATGGTGAATTTTAAGGGTATTCTGAAGTCTTTGCTTGACCTGCAGAGCTGTCATCGGAGTTAGTTGTGGCGTTGTAAGCTGTATCTCGGGCAGTGCTGATAGTGTGTCGTTGACTGGTGTAGGTGTGGACTGCAGAGAAGGCAGAATGCGGTTTGTCGTTTTTTGGGACTGGATGTGATGGTGAATTTTAAGGGTATTCTAGAGTCTTTGCTTGCTTGACCTGCAGAGCTGTCATCGGAGTTAGTTGTGGCGTTGCAAGCTTTATCTCGGGCAGTGCTGATAGAGTGTCGTTGACTGGTGTAGGTGTGGACTGTAGAGAAGGCAGAATGCGGTTTGTCGTTTTTGGACTGGGTGTGATGGTGAATTTTAAGGGTATTCTGAAGTCTTTGCTTGACCTGCAGAGCTGTCATCAGAGTTAGTTGTGGCGTTGTAAGCTTTATCTTGTGCAGGGTTATTACTATTCTTTCTTTCTTTCTTCTTCGTTCGCGGGCTGCAACTCCCACGTTCACTCGTATTGTACACGAGTGAGCTTCATCTGTGTGACCGTTTTTACCCCGCCATGTAGGCAGCCATAATCCGTTTTCGGGGGTGTTCATGCTGGGTATGTTCTTGTTTCCATAACCCACCGAACGCTGACATGGATTACAGGATCATCAACGTGCGTATGTGATCTTCTGCTTGTGTATACGTATACACACGAAGGGGGTTCAGGCACAAACAGGTCTGCACATGTTTCGACCTGGGACATTAGAAAAATCTCCACCCTTTACCCACCAGGCGCCGTTACCGAGATTCGAACTCGGGACCCTCAGATCGAAAGTCCAACGCTTTAACCACTCGGCTGTTGCGCCCGCCTGTTAATACTGTAATTAGTGTCGTGACCGGCGTAGGAACTGGGCAGAAGGTGGAACGTTATGTGTGGTGTGCGGATTGGATGTGATGGGGTGGTACCTGCTTCACGTAGACAGCTGATGGCCATTGTGTGGAGGGAGGGTGTGATGACGTCTGTACCGTGTCCTCTCTCTTGGGCAGAGAGTGTGGATAGGTGTACAGATGCTTCACACAGGGTCCTGTTTGGGATGAGGTGGCAGTTGGAATTCGAGTGGACGGGCGCAATAGCCGAGTGGTTAAAGCGTTGGACTTTCAATCTGAGGGTCCCCGGTTCGAATCACGGTGACCGCGCCTGGTGGGTTATGGGGTGGAGATTTTTACGATCTCCCAGGTCAACATATGTGCAGACCTGCTAGTGCCTGAACCCCCTTCGTGTGTATAAGCAAGCAGAAGATCAAATACGCACGTTAAAGATCCTGTAATCCATGTCAGCGTTCGGTGGGTTATGGAAACAAGAACATACCCAGCATGCACACCCCCGAAAGCGGAGTATGGCTGCCTACATGGCGGGGTAAAAACGGTCATACACGTAAAATCCCACTTGTGTGCATACGAGTGAACGTGGGAGTTGCAGCCCACGAACGCAGAAGAAGAAGAAGAAGGAATTCCGAGTCGATGGCATGGGGCGAGTTCTCATGCCGCTGTTTCTTTTTTTTTTCGTCGTTGACCTTTTCTTTCTTTCTTTTTTAAACACGGCAGAAGCACACATATGAATGTATCTGTGTTGTTTGTCTCTCTGTTGCTGACAGCGAGTGGTGGGGGGTGACATGTGGGGTTGATGTGGCACTGTCAAGTTTATGTGGGGATTGTTGTGGTCCACACCCCACCCACACAGGTACTGGTTTGTGTCAGCAGATGGGGTGACAGCTGAGTGTGTGTGTGTGTGGGGGGGGGGGGGGGAGGTCTTTTGTCACGGCTGTCACACGGACTGTATGCGAGGCTGGTCTTCACGACTCTCATCACCCCCTCTCCCAGCTGTTGTCGCTGTCATCAGTTTGGTTTTGGGCGTGTGTCGGACCGTAAAAAAGTGTCAAAAGTGTCAAGTCTGGAATTGGCTGTGATGCTTTAAAAAAAAAAAAAAAAAAAAAAAAAAATGATAATCAGTTTTGATCCAATGTCACGACTTGTTTTATGATGAGATGATAATGAAACAGGACTATGTTTAAACGAATACGAATAGGTTGATACGTACAAAGTTAAGATTGAAAGCTTTGAAAATCAGAATTTTAGAAAAAAAAATTCAGGGTGATTTGTTCCCCCTTTCTTTTCTTTTCTTTAAAGAAAATATCAATAACTTGTGTACAATATACATATATGTAGAGAGACTGAATAGATGAATGAGAGAGAGAAAAAAAAAAAAAAAAAAGAGGAAAAAACAAACTTCTTTCTCCATCCCCTTTCTCTAGAATTCTTAACATGTTTGGCTGAATTCAAGACACCGTGTTTTGTCGCTCGAGAAAGCCGACGTGCAGGGAATGAATCCAGCAGCACCCAGTTCACAGCTTTTTTTTGCTCAGGGAGGTTGTTGATGGCTCTGCTTAATGTCCTCCCCCCAGACCCTGCCGTGGAAGAGAGATTTGAACCTCAGGTCCCTGAGCCACGGGAACCGCCCTCCCTGCCCACGGGCAGTAGTTAACTTTTGAGAGCACGGAAAAAGCTCTTTTGACACTACCAACATCAAAGCCCTGCCTTGGACGCGTCACAGGCTGACTGACAGAGACTGCAAGAATACGTAGTTACTGTTCGAGGTTGCTTGATCATTAGCTGACGAAAGACTAGAGGAGGAAGCAGCAAGAGTTGTTGTTTTTTGGCGGGTAGTTACATCGCTGTGGACAAAAGACAAAGTTTTTTGGGGTGGTGGCTACATCTCTGTGGACAAAGGACAAGTTTTTTTGTGGGTGGCTACATCTCTGTGGACAAAAGACAAGTTTTTTTGGCGGGTGGCTACATCTCTGTGGACAAAAGACAAGTTTTTTGGCGGGTGGCTACATCTCTGTGGACAAAAGACAAGTTTTTTGGCGGGTGGCTACATCTCTGTGGACAAAAGACAAGTTTTTTGGCGGGTGGCTACATCTCTGTGGACAAAACACAGGTAGAACGTTACCAAACAGTAACCGTGGAAGGCGATGGATCGTGATTCGAACTTCAACCCCCTGTACCCGCTGGGCCCCTCCCCCCTGACGCTGGGGGAGAACGGTGGGGCCGTGCCGTCCCACGTGCTGATGGCGGGCTTCAACTACATGCAGGCCGTCAACAGGTGAGACAGGCACACACCGGAACTGGATGCCTGGACCTGGTGGCAGTTCCTTTTGGGCCCTTTTTCACCCTCCCTTTCTCTCTCTCTCTCTCCCTCTCTCTCCCTCCCTCCCTCCCTCTCTCTCCCTCCCTCCCTCTCTCTCCCTCCCTCTCTCTCTCCCTCCCTCTCTCTCTCTCCCTCTCTCTCTCTCTCCCTCTCTCTCCCTCCCTCTCTCTCTCTCCCTCCCCCTCTCTCCCTCCCTCCCTCTCTCTCTCCCTTTCACTCTCTCTGTCTCTCTCTCTGTCACACAGATTGGAAGAATAGGCCGTGCCAAAAATTTTTTGAATTCTTGAATAAAAACGTTTCGAGTTGTGAGAGTTCTCTCTGTCCATTATGAATATTCTTCGTATACAATTATATAATACCCTCCCCCTCCCCCTCTAGACAGTGGCTGTGGCCTGATCTGAATGAAATATTCGCATTCTGTCTGCCCTCTCTCTCTCTCTCTCTCTCTCTCTCTCTCTCTCTCTCTCTCCCCCGGTCCCTCCTCACCTCCTTCCCAGTTTTCCCACTCCCCCAGCATTGTTTGTGAAAGGGGGGTGGTGGTGCTGGCTGGTTGTTCCAGAACGGTGTAGGTAGTGCTCATTTAGAATAGATTAGAGGCAACGAGAGTGTTGTCCTCTGGCATCAGTCTATAGAAGAAATTCACTCTTGATAGGTACACAAATATGATTATAATATGCATGCACTTCAAGGCCTGGCAAAGCTTCAGTTTCGGTTTCAGTAGCTCAAGGAGGCGTCACTGCGTTCGGACAAATCCCTATACGCTACACCCACATCTGCCAAGCAGATGCCTGACCAGCAGCGTAACCCAACGCGCTTAGTCAGGCCTTAAGAAAAAAGGGTGGATAAATAATAGATAAATACATAAAAAAAGAACTGCTACTACTACTAATATGTATAAGGCTAAAAAACTTGATGAAGTCAACTATAAGCGTACATAAATAAATAAATAATAATTTTAAAAAGTTATAATAATAATAATAATAAATGAATAAATAAATAAAAAAGACAACAATGATGATAAATAAGCAAATAAATGTAAAACATGCAGACACACATTCACACATACACCCACACATGCATAACAGATATGCACCAAAACATGCAGTTTCACAGATAAGAAAGCACAGTCAAATACACATAAACGTACGTGAGCCCCAACACACACACACACACACACACACACACACACACACACACACATTACCCTGCACCTCCTCTACCGCGTCGGGTCATGCTGCTGCTCGGGAAGGCATCCGCTTAGCAGACAGATGTGGTGTAGCCTATAAATAGGAATTTGTCCGATCGCAAAGACGCCTCGTTGAGAAACTGAAACTAGATTTGAGGTTAGACCTGAATGGGGTTACACGTGTCACTTTGCGTCTCATAATTCACGATCCAGAGGTGTTGCTGTTTATGTTCAATAACAACTTTGAATTTAAAATTAAAAAAGGTGTACAAGGATCCTAATGGAAAGTACATAATTATTTCCTTTTTTGTTGTTGTTGTTGATGTTGTTGTTGTTACAGATTTGTTTTGCCTTGTTTAGTCTGCTTTGTTTTGTTTTGTTTTATCTCTCTCTCTGTAGTGGAAGATGCTACTGTTCGTTTTATATTGTTTGGTTTATACTATTCTCTGTATTGTATACATGTTTTTTGGAAAATTTATTAAAAAAAGTTTAAAAAAAAGAAAAAAAAAAAGAAAGAAACTAGATTTGAGGATACCCTGGGCGAATCGGATCGATGTTGGGCTTCTGACCCAGCGTTCGCCAGTGATTACCAGGGTTCGAGGCCACGTTTCGACGGGCGCAACAGCCGAGTGGTTAAAGCGTTGGACTGTCAATCTGAGGGTCCCGGGTTCGAATCGCGGTGACGGCGCCTGGTGGGTAAAAGGGTGGAGATTTTTTTACGATCTCCCGGGTCAACGTATGTGCAGACCTGCTTAGTGCCTGAATCCCCTTCATGTGTTTCTGCAAGCAGAAGATCAAATACGCACGTTAAAGATCCTGTAATCCATGTCAGCGTTCGGTGGGTTATGGGAACAAGAACATACCCAGCATGCATACCCCCGAAAGCGGAGTATGGCTGCCTACATGGCGGGGGTAAAAACGGTCATACACGTAAAAGCCCACTCGTGTGCATACGAGTGAACGCAGAAGAAGAAGAGGAGGAGGCCACGTTTCAGCATGGTGCTGTGTGTGTGTGTCCTTGGGGGGCAAGGAGCTTTTACTCCGATGTTCCTGACGGCACCTGGGGTTCGGTCCTCGGGGAACCGGAAGTTTATAACGGCGGAAGTCTCGAGAGGATTGGGCCCCGCGTAGCGAGTGATCGTGGGAGTTGCTGCCCACGAACGAAGATGGGTTGGGGGGGGGCGTTGGTATTATGCTGAGCCCTTGGCTTGATGACTACAGTAACCCGAAGGCCGCAAAAGGCCTTTTACCCTTTAAAAAGAAAAAAAAAAGTTTACATTCGTATTGCTGTGTAACATTACGCTCAAACATGGAATAAACCATGCTGATTGCTTATTGGTTTCTTACTTTATTTCAAATGTTATGCCTAAATATTATCCAAATGACTTGAAATTAATTAGCAGTTGTGTATTGCCTGTGCCTATTGATCATCCTTACATTATTATCCAAGCGAAACTAATCAGCGCTTACGTATCGCCCATTGATTTTCCTTACATATAATCCACATGAAATTACTTCGCAGTGACGTATCACCCATTGATTATCGTTGACTGACGGTCCAAATGACGTTGATTAGCGCTTGCGTATTGCCAGCTGTTTTATCATTAGATGTTATCTAAAAGAAATTTAATAAGCAGTCATGTATTGCCCATCGATTGTCCTCAAGATTTGGAAAAAGAAGAAAAAAAAAATCTAAAATGGAATGAATTAGCAGTCGTGTATTGGTCATTGATTAAAAGTACTGGCGGACTGTCAGGGGCGTAACAGTGTATGTTCATGTTGACTCACTTGTGAAAACAAAGCGAGTCTATGTTTTAACCCGGTGTTCTGTTGTGTGTGTGTGTGTGTGTGTGTGTGTGTGTCCGTGGTAAACTTTAACATTGACATTTTCTCTGCAAATACTTTAACATTGACATTTTCTCTGCAAATACTTTGTCAGTTGACACCAAATTTGGCATAAAAATAGGAAAAATTCAGTTCTTTCCAGTCATCTTGTTTAAAACATTATTGCTCCTCTGGGATGGGCACAAAAAAATAAAAAATGAAGCCTAATTATATGCAAACTGCATTTACTGTTATATTTATATTTTTTTGTATTCTTTAAACTTGGCACTTTGATCTGGTATTCTGACACAACAAGAGCAGTCATTATCATTTTTTGTTCAAATAGGAACTTCTTTTGCTAAGCATGGAAGTTTTATTTATTTTGCAAACGTTTTGGTGCAGTGAGTAAAAAAGGGAAATTACTCTGTAATTAATGCTAGGGAACTTAATTTGCTTTAAACTGATCTTTCTCATCTCAAACATTACATTTTGAAATTATACTCAATACATAAAAAGCTAGTGTGTTTTACTCTCAGTGTACGATTAGATTTTTTTTTTTTTAAAGTGTATCACAAGTGAGTCTTGAAGGCCTTGCCTCTCTTGTTTTTTCTCCAATGTGATGGTGATATATATATAAGTCTGATTCACGGAAGAGCGTGGTGATAGGAGACGCGTACATGTAGCTTTCTGTCACGACCTGCACGATATGTGGCCGTGTAATTATTAATTTGGATCGACGGCAAGTAGTTGATGGTGGGGGTAAAGAGTGCTAACATCTGTTGTTTTCACACATTGTGCGTGCGTGTGTGTGTGAGTGTGTGTGAGTGGGGGTGGGATGTGTGTGGGGGGTGGGAGGGGGAGTTGTTTGTGTGTGCAGGTGAGTCATTACTGGGCGGAGAGAGAGAGAGAGAGAGAGAGAGAGTGTGTTAACAGCTGTCGGGAGACGGGCTAATGGTTTCGTGGTGCCATCTGTTTGGTTTTTTTGGTGTGTGTGTGTGATGGGGCGTACCGCAATAGCTGTACTAATGATTAATTAGGAGAGTAATGTATAATACTAATGATATTGATGATGATGGTGGTGGTGATAACGATACGATGCTGATTGTGTGATGAGGA
>NC_134905.1:2840166-2855166 GCF_041734735.1 Babylonia areolata | reverse complement strand
CTGCTGATTTGTATATTTGTTGTTGTTGTTGTCGTTGTTAATAGTGCAGAGTTTTGTAGACCCCGAAGAAAATAATTTCAGAGAAAGGGGACAGTACTCTATGATAAAAGAGTGAATTTGAAATACGGCAGAGCAAACGATTGCCAGAGTCTGGTGATATGTATATATATATATATATATATATATATATATATATATATATATTTGTTGGTGGTGGTGGTGGTGGTCATGCAGACTCAAAAGAATATATTCCAAAGGAAGAGTGTGAAATGTTGTATAATCCAAGAGTAAATTTAAAACACGACAGAGTACAGAATTAACTTAGTCTAATGACATGTAAATTTCGTTGTTGTTGTAGATGTTGATTGTGCAGAATTTTGTACACCCCGAAGGATATATTTCAGAGAAAGGGGGTAAATGTTTGATGATCAATGAGTGAACTTAAAATACGGCAGAGCTGCTTTATGATCAGTGAGTGAGTTTAACTCTCTCCATACGAACGGCGAAAGAGACGACGTTAACAGCGTTTCATCCCAATTACCATCATCAAAATATTGCAAGCGGAACGCTCTAATACTGAAGAGGTGAATGTTGACAAAGAATACCACAATTCTGACGACGGAAGCTAAAGGTTGGGTCATTCAGACACCCACTGGACATCCGAGGGGTCTGTGTAGAGGAGAAGAGAGGACTGGCCGTACTGAGTGAGTTTAAAACACGGCACAGCAGATAATTGCAGAAGTTTGATGACTTATAATTGGATTTGGTATTGAAGCCGTCTTTTCTTAGCTAACTTGGATGTGGTTTTGTAGCCGTCTTGTGTGTTAGTTTTCTAGCACAAGAAAAGGAGGAAGAAAAAGCGTTACGAGTAGAATGCCAGTATGAACAACCACTCCCATCATCAAAACAGCAGCAGCAGCAACAACAACAGTAATAAACAGGTTACGTTTGCCAGTGTACAAATGATAACAAAGTTACAGTATTAATGATAATTAAAAGAAGGCAAGGCCTTCAAGACTCACTTGTGACTGAGAGTAAAACACACAAGCTTTTTATGTATTGAGTATAATTTCAAAATGTAATGTTTAAGATGAGAAAGATCAGTTTAAAGCAAATTAAGTCCCCTAGCATTAATTACAGAGTAATTTCCCTTCTTTACTATCTGCACCAAAACGTTTGCAAAATAAATAAAACTTCCATGCTTAGCAAAAGAAGTTCCTGTTTGAACAAAAAATGATAATAATGACTGCTCTTGTTGTTGGGTCAGAATATCAGATCAAAGTGCCAAGTTTAGAGAATACAAAAAATATCAATATAACAGTAAATGGAGTTTGCATATAATTTGGCTTCATTATTTATTTTTTGTGCCCATCCCAGAGGTGCAATATTGTTTTAAACAAGATGACTGGAAAGAACTGAATTTTTCCTATTTTTATGCCTAATTTGGTGTCAGTTGACAAAGTATTTGCAGAGAAAATGTCAATGTTAAAGTTTACCACGGACACACACACACACACACACACACACACAACCGAACACCGGGTTAAAACATAGACTCACTTTGTTTACACAAGTGAGTCAAAAACCACGCGAGTTTGATACTTGTTAAATTCTTTACCAACAACAGAGTAGCAATAATAGTATTGATGACTAGGTGTATCTGACCGTGTATTACTCCCACAACAACGGATTAACAGTAACATTCAGAAACATTTAACAGTATTATGCATATATCATTATCTAAACAGTGACAATATAATAAGCTGGCAGTAATAATGACAGACTGACAATGTTGGCTCCTCAGTACAGCTTACAAATAATGATGACGACACCACATTTTCGAGACCAGATCATGACGAGAAGTGTTAAAATTTCGCAAGACCCGTACTGAGCAGTTTAGCGTTAACCCTTTCACCGCCAGTCAGTTTAGAGTGCAAATTAACCTTGTGCAGGAACCACAGAAAAGATGGTGTCTAAGAATAGCTGGGGATTCCCCTGTGATGTGTAGAAAAAAATGGCCAATCATACCCACTGAAAATTATGAGCATTAGGTTAATGCACAAAAGGCCCATCATCTGGTTGCATTTCAGTGACATGGGTGCTTTACCTAGCTGGTGCCGAAATGCGACCATGGCGGTGAAAGGGTTAAGGGGCATCAGCCAGCAGTAAGAAGGTCGTTAAAGAAAACTCCACGTCAGTTCAAATACAGAAGAATACGTGGACCTCTCACCGTAGTAAAAACATCCCCGTCGTCAGTTGCGTTAATTAAAAACGACCTTGTTAATTAGAGCAATGACTTGGCTGAGGGTGATGTGGTCAGGAAGAAGCCAGGATAGAGACGAGTGTGGTGATGTGTTTTTTCCGATGGCGAACAATGGCGAGCAGTCTGCTGAATTCTGATTGGCGGGTTCATTCAGGAATATGTGCAATATTTCGCTGAGAGGGTTTCCCCCCAGCGCACATTATTCAGCTCTTGTGTCTGCAAAGGGGGCAAGGACTTGATCACGTGACTGTTTAGTGACTCACCAGTTTTGTCTTTCCGTTGGTGACAGGACAAAAGAGGGATGGGGAAATTGGAAACTCGGGTAGTAGTGTGGAGGGAGGTTGGAAAGTTGGAAGCTAGGTATTGTGGGGGGTGAATTGACGAGCTGAAGTAAGGAAACATGATAGAATCGGCTTCATCACCGTTTTATAAAAGAATACATACAAGGAGCGAGGGAGAGACAACTGTGTAATGGCGCAGCCGACAACAACAAAAAAAATCTTCTAAAATCTGATGTAGAAGAACCCAACATTATTCGAGTTATCCAAGCGTTGCTTCTTCTGGGAAGAGTGTTGTGGGAATCGGGGGAGGGGGTTGGGGGGTGGGGTTATTGAGGGGAAAGAAGAAAACATAGATGTAAGATAATTCCAATTTGTCAAAGCGTTGCTTGCCTTGGAAAGTTGAAGTGTCTGAAACTATTGTGAAAATTACTTTTGTTTTACCGTTCAGAAATGCTCACTCGAGCCAGTCGAAGTCTCAAGGTGACACTAGCATTACTGAGAGGGTTTTTTCCCCAGCGCACAATATTCAGCTCCTGTGTCTGCAAAGGGGGTAAGGACTTGATCACATGACTGTTTAGTGACTCACCAGTTTTGTCTTTCCGTTGGTGACAGGACAAAAGAGGGATGGGGAAAATTGGAAACTCGGGTAGTGTGGAGGGAGGTTGGAAAGTTGGAAGCTAGGTATTGTGGGGGGTGAATTGACGAGCTGAAAAAAGGAAACATGATGGAATCAGCTTCATCACCGTTTTATTTTTTTAATACATACGAGGGGCGATGGAGAGACAACTGTGTTAACAATGGTGCAGATACATTTTTTAAAAAAAGCAACAAAAAAAACAAAAAATCAAACAAAGAAACAAAAAAACAACAACAAAAAACAAACAAAAAAAAACAAAAAAAAAAAAAAACATCTTCTAAAATCTGATGTAGAAGAACCCAACATTATTCCAGTTATCCAAGCGTTGCTTCTTCTGGGAAGAGTGTTGTGGGAATCTGGGGAGGGGTGGTGGGGGTTGGGGTTATTGAGGGGAAAGAAGAAAACATAGATGTAACATAATTCCAATTTGTCAAAGCGTTGCTTGCCTTGGAAAGTTGAAGTGTCTGAAATTATTGTGAAAATTACTTTTGTTTTACCGTTCAGAAATGCTCACTCGAGCCAGTCGAAGTCTCAAGGTGACACCAGCATTACTGAGAGGGTTTTCCCCCCAGCGCACAATATTCAGCTCTTGTGTCTGCAAAGGGGGCAAGGACTTGATCACGTGACTGTTTTAGTGACCCACCAGCTTTGTCTTTTCGTTGGTGACAGGACAAAAGAGGGATGGGGAAAATTGGAAACTCGGGTAGTGTGGAGGGAGGTTGGAAAGTTGGAAGCTAGGTATTGTGGGGGGTGAATTGACGAGCTGAAGTAAGGAAACATGATAGAATCGGCTTCATCACCGTTTTATAAAAGAATACATACAAGGAGCGAGGGAGAGACAACTGTGTAATGGCGCAGCCGACAACAACAAAAAAAATCTTCTAAAATCTGATGTAGAAGAACCCAACATTATTCGAGTTATCCAAGCGTTGCTTCTTCTGGGAAGAGTGTTGTGGGAATCGGGGGAGGGGTGTGGGGGGGTTATTGAGGGGAAAGAATAATACTCAGATGTAACATAATTCCCATTTGTCAAGAGCGTTGCTTGCCTTGGAAAGTGGGTGATGGTTAAGGAAACTCGTAAAAAAAAAAAAATAATAATAATAATAAAATACAATAAAAAAACGCAAGGAGAAAGAATAATTTATAAGAATAAACAAACGCAACATTATTCCAATTTACCCAGTGTCTGTACACAAAAATTAAATGGAAAAGAACCTCACATTATTTCAGTTAATCAATGAATTGCTTCCCTTGGAAAGAGGGTTGTTGGAAAAGAACATCGGAAAACCTACGGAGGAGAAAGAAGAGTAAGTGTATGCATACACACACGCATACGCGCGCGCGCGCACATACACACGCACGCGCACGCGTACACACACACACACACACACACACACACAGAGCGACCTTTAGCCAACCATCTGCTGACAAAGTGTGCAAACAAAACAGGCGGCGTGTTGGCTGCTCTCACGCTGCCCGATATATACAGGCAGCCACATGCACTTTCCTCTCTCTCACACGTACACACACACACAGGTAATGCAGCTACATGCACATGCCTTTCACACGTACGCACAGGTAAAGCCAGCCGCATGCCCTCTCCTCTCACGCATGTAACGTACACACAGGTAGTGGCTGCAGGTAGCGGCATCGACAACAGCAGTGGCTCTTGACAGAAAACCCAGTTGTTAGAGGGAGAGGTAATAAAGAGAAGACTAAAAACGGGGTTTTTTTTGTTGGTTTTTTTTTGGTGGAGGGGGAATGTTACTTTGGGGTGGGGGTGCTGTACGGAACACCCTGTCTCCCTCCCTCCCTCCCTCCTGTGTAGATTCTCAGGGTGCATGTTTTGCCGTTAGGTAAGTGTTGATATTCCGCGCTCTCGGTTGTTGGGTTGTGTGTGTGTGTGTGGGTTTTTTATAAAGGTACACCCCACCATCTCCCACCATTTTCAGTCCTCTTCTTAGTCGTGTACGGGGTCTGTCTCTTGCCGTTTTCAGTGTGTGTGATTAACAATTGGCTGGTCGTCGCTTCAGTGAAGTTTTGTGTTGTTGAATGCATATGCATCGGGGCGGGAGGGGGGAGGGGGGGGGGAAGGTTTTGTCTCGGGAGAGGGAGGGGTGCACACTCTGTGTGTGCGCGCACGTGTGTGTGAGTGTGTCTCTGCGTGTGCATACACGAAAAAGCATGACCTGTACGCATGAGGAGTAATGCCCTAGATCGAACCCCCCCCCCCACCTTTAGATTTGACAACGTGAAGATTTTTCTTTTTCTTTTGTCAACGACGCCCTGATCGCTTCATAGATATAAATGTTCAGTCCGACTGTGCTTGGAGTTCGTGTCAAAATAAATAGTCTTCTTCGTTATGAAACAGGGGGGAAATGTTTGTGGAAACATGATGGTCGCCGTAATTCTGATGAAGCGGAACAAGAACGCACCTCTGCGGACAGCTTGGGACCGCACTTGATTCGATTAACCAAACGTTCAGCAAGAAGTTGATAACAGTGATGATAATGATAATAAATAGTAATGAAAAATCATCATCATCATCATCATCGTAACTAATAAACAGTTACTGACAAAACAGGAAATCTGCTTGTATGAGGGGGAGTGAAACTTTTAGAAGCGTATGTTTGAACAGATATATAAACGTATGTATGAAGAAAACAACATTAGAATGGGAAAAGGCCTGACGTGACACAGTGGATCCCGTATGAATTGTTGAAGTTATGATTATTTTGAGTCCCTTTGCCAGATTGACCATCTTCGCAAAAAGCAAGGTAAGTGCCGAGGAAGGTAAGTAAGGCGACAGACACATGCGTGACACAAGTGTATACATACATGTGTCGTCATAGTGTCTCAGTGGTGTTGTTTGGGGGGGAGGTAACCTTGTATCCGCTTCTTTGGCCTGGTGATGATGTGACTTCTTCTTCTGCTTCTGCGTTCACTCGTATGCACACGAGTGGGCTTTTACGTGCATGACCGTTTTTACCCCGCCATGTAGGCAGCCATATTCCCGTTTTCGGGGGTGTGCATGCTGGGTATGTTCTTGTTTCCTCCATAACCCACCGAACGCTGACATGGATTACAGGATCTTTAACGTGCGTATTTGATCTTCTGCTTGCGTATACACGCGAAGGGGGTTCAGGCACTAAGCAGGTCTGCACATATGTTGACCTGGGAGATTGTAAAAGTCTCCACCCTTTACCCACCAGGTGCCGTCACCGTGATTCGAACCCGGGACCCTCAGATTGACAGTCCAACGCTTTAACCACTCGGCTGTTGCGCCCGTCGGTGGTGGATGTGACGACGTGGGCAGGTGACCACGACAGTGGCCTGTCACACAGCCAGCTGTTTCCTGTCGTGCTTTTTGCTGTTTTCTTTGCACCAGCGGTTGACGGTCTTCCTGGTCTCATCAGCTTGGATCTTCTTCGGTCGTGCTCGTGCTAGAGTGCCACCCCCCCCATGTAGAAAAATGAAAGTGAAAAAAGCCCCCCCCGCCCCCCTTGTTATCCTCACCCCCCCTCCCTTCCCGTCGTAAACTGGTTCCTCTTGCCTGAAACGTTGGGAGAGAAAGAAAGAGGGAGAGGGAGGGAGAAGGGGCAGAAAAAAAGGAGGGGGGGGGGGGGGGGTTATTGGATCCAGGATGTTTTAAACAAAGCAGTTCATCCCCCATCCGAAGTTAAAGCCTCTACCCCACCCCCCCACCCCCATTCCTCTCTCTCCACCCCCTCTCTCTCCCCTCTGTCTCTCTCCCCCCCCCTCTCTTTCCCTGTCTCTCTCCCTCTCTCTGTCTTGCATCGGCGTCGCCCAGGAGTCTGATAGAATCAGTCCGGCTGTGAAGAAATCCCTTTGAAAAAGAGGTTTGAGTTGAGTTGGGAAGGGGTGGGATGGGAAGATATGCATTAAGTGGACCAAAATATCTACAGATGAAAAATCGTGGGAACGAAAAAGAAAAAAAAAGGCAACTGTGGGTGTCATTTTTAAAGGGGGATTGTTAGATCCTGCTACACCGGGTCTTCTTTGTCTGAACACGTCAGTGTTGGTCCCGGGTTTTTCTTTCTTTTCTTTTTTTCTTTTTTTTTTTCCTTCTTTCTTTCTTGTTTAGATTTTTTTTTTTACGGTGAAGGAGGGGGTGGGTGCTGCAGGGGGGAAGGAGGCGAGAGGGACAGGGGTGAGGGGGCAGGGGGGTGTTGCGACACGCCATTTTAATAAGGGTTGCAGGACTTGGCGGATCAGTGTGAGTTAGCGTCCTTACCTGTACACTCATATTGTGACAGTGACAAGCCGTATATAGGGGGCGACGGTGCGAGCCGTGTGACCCGACCGAACGACCACCCCACCCCAGTTAGGACTGCTACTTTTGCTTTTTCAAATCCACCCAGTCGTCAGCTCTGGTACTAGTCGCGTCTTCGGGCGTGGCAGTGGATTAATTAACGGATCTTGTGCTTTATTCACTGTGCAACGTTGTTTTTTTTTTTTTAAATTTCCACGTGAAGTTTCCGGTTCCGGTGATAGATTTGGTTTGGGAGGTGGGGGTTGCTGTCCTTGGGGGGTTTCGGTTTTTCGTCTGCAGCTGGTCGCCTTGAGGGGAAGAATTTGCTGGTGTCATGGTATGAGACTGCACTATGTATGGATATGTACATATGATTACCCCCTCCAGCACGTGGATGTTTCTGTGAAATAACCACGTGATTTGGCAGGGACGGAGAAAGAGTGTGTGTGTGTGTGTGTGTGTTTGCGCGTGCGCGCTCAAAACAACGCTCAGCAGCAGGAAAACCGTACGTTTGGTGACGATGGAGAAACTGTGGAGAGTGTGTGACCTTTGCTGCCCGCACTGCACTGCTGGAAGACTGAATGCTGCACAGCACTTTGTGCAATCCGCTTTTCTCTTTGGGTTTTTGGGGCTGGCTGCTGGACAGTGCCTAGATAGTCGACTCTCTGTAACCATGGGCACACTTTCTGTGCATGCTCTTTTGCAGGGAACTTCACTGCTGTGTCCGTTTGTTTGTTTTTCTTGTTACAGTGTGTGTGTGAGTGTGTGTGTGTGTGTGTGTGTGACAGTCCAGATTGTTTTCGTTTGTTTGATGAGATCAAAGGATAAATGGCAATAGATAATTGGCAGCGTTCACGGCAGCGTCCAAGCGCCATCATCAAAGGATACATTGGCAGCACTGAACTAATTGCCGTTAGGTTTTTGCTGTTTGTTTGTTTGTTTGTTTTGTTTTTTTCTTCGCACCAGGATTTCGTGAGATTTATTTTGTTTTCCCACGAGGATTCCTTCCTCGAGAAATATGATCACGTGCTGGACACAAAAAAAGTGTGGCAATAAATAACATTAAAACGAAAAGGAAAAAAAATGGATCTCAGATTAAATGAGTGAATAAACAGACTGCAAATTGGTTGCGAATGGAACCAGTAAACTTTAAAAAAAAGATTGTAGTCGTACGAGAAAGAGTGAAAGATGCAATCTCAGACGACATGTTCGTGCTCTTGGAAAATGAGATCCTCGCCAAGGAAGCGACTTTAGGACAGAGAGAACTTTCACAAGGTGGTAGGTATTCTGTTCCATGTCACCGCATAATAATTCCATTTCATTTTCTAGGGGTTTTGGAGTCCATTTCTCCATTAATTTTTTGTCTGTCACGTTGCTGCTGTTAATGTTGTTGGTTGTTTGGTCTGTTTGCATGTAGGGGGAAAAAGGCCGCTTCCTCTTGTGGTTGTGTCTGTCTGTCTGTCTGTCCCTCTGTCTGTCTCTTGGGGAAACTTTGCTGACGGCGAGGTATTGATGTTCTATGTTGCAGTGGTTCCAGTACGGTTGCCATTGACAACAAGATCGAGCAAGCAATGGTGAGTTTTGGTTTGGTCTGTCTCTTGTCTGTCTGTCAGTCCCTGTCTCTGTGTCTGTCTGTCTGTCTCAATCACTCACACGCACACGCACGCACAGACACACACACACACACACACACACACACACACACACACACACACACACACACACACACACACACCTTCCCTCTCTCTCTCTCTTTGTCTTACATATACATACACACACACACACACACATATATATATATATATATATATATATATATATATATATATATATATATACACACTCTCTGTGTGTGAGTGCCTGTCTGTCTCTTTGTACCTGTGTTTTATATCTCACAGATACACACACGCACACACACACACACACTCTGTCTGTCAGTCTCTCTCTCTCCCTCCCTCTCTCTCCCTCTCTCTCTCTCTCTCTGTCTCACATACACACTCTCTGTGAGTGTCTGTCTCTTTGTACCTGTGTTATATCTCACAGACACACTCGCACACACACACACGCACGCACGCACGCCCACACACATACACACACACACACACACACACACACACACACACACACACACACACACACACAAGCAAGCAAGCACGCACGCCCACACACATACACACAGAGGGAGGGGGCGGGGTAAGGAGGAAGGGTGTGGGTCTATGTTTTGCTTCGTCACGGGACTTTGTTCGCTCCCCCACCCCCACCCCCCACCCCCCCACCCCCCACGCCCTCTCCTTTTATTCTTTTCCTCCACCCCCGGGACTAAAAATAGTTTGAAAGCTGGGCTCTGAAAGGGGAAAGGGGGAGATAATTATGGCTGCCACACAGACCACAATGGGGTGAGGGCGGGCGGATGTATCACAATGTGTGTGTGTGTGTGTGTGTGTGTGTGTGTGAGAGAGAGAGAGAGGTTGTAACGCACTGTGTAAGGTCTACAAAGCCTGACGGGAAGGGACCACGTGACGTGGACACCCACCCCACACCACCCCCTCCCTCCCTCCCTCCCTCCCTCACAAACCACCCCCCTCTTCCTTTTTTTTTTTAGGGTCGTGATCTAGTAGCAGTAGAAGAAGCAGGGGCCTCTGGACTTGGGTCACGGGGGGTGGGGGGTGGGGGGGGGGGGAGTCTCGGTGCAGTGCGGGACAAACTCCGAATACACACATACAGGTCTTTGTAGTTGTTTCGTGAAGTCACTTTCCGTGGGGGTTGTTGCCATTGTGTGTGGGGGTGTCGGTGGGGGTAGGGGGTCGGGGTCGTATCCTGCTTTTCCTGTCGTTTTTGGAAACAGTGTAGGTGCGTGTGTGTGTGTGTATACAGAGCATGTCAGTGAGTAGCTGGCTTTTTTTTTCCCCCTCTCTCTCTCTCTCTCTCTCTCTCTCTCTCTCTCTCTCTCTCTCATCCTTTTCCGTTACGACCTCCCGCCCTTCCTTGTTGATGACGTCACCTGCCTACTCTCTCTCTCTGTCTCTGTCTCTGTCTCTGTCTCTGTCTCTCTGTGTATCTCTCGTGCCTCACATCTGTTGACCTTTGGTTGAAGACTCATCAGGACTAACGAAGGATCCTTTTACAGCAGCCGTTCCCGTCATTTCTCGCTGAGTGTTACTGTTGCAGTAGGATTTGGGTTTATTTGTTGTTGTTTTTTTTATGACAATGTGTTTACTGTCTTCCACCTCTCCCCCCCGCCCACCTCCCTCTACCTTGTCTCCTGAGCCCCTCCCCCCCCCCTCCACCACCCACCACCACCACCACCACCCCTCCTGTCTCCCTTCCCCCCACACCCCGTGTTCATTCGCCCCCCTCTGACGGTGTCACACCACTGACTCTGGGAATGATGGTGTTCCTCCAGTTCTTCACCGAAGGTGTCCGCTTGCTGTAGTGCTGGTGAAGGAGGCACATTGGATCGAGCCGTGTGAAATTAGTCATTGTGAAGGGGGAGGGGGGGGGGGGGGGGAGGAGAGAGAGAGAAAAAAAAGAATAGAATAAAAATAAGATACGTATGATTTACCATCACCAAAACTCAAGCCCCAAACAACTAAACCGGACCTTGAGGGCTTTTTTGTTGTTGTTGTTGTTGCCAGTTATAGGTCGTGAAACTCAGCGCTCAGCTCTTCCTTCCTGCGATGGCCTGACTGAATAGTGATTAACACACAGGAAAACGAATGATGAACGCCCAAAGACAGCTCAGTCAGTCGGCTCTGCCCAGTCAAGCGTCCGTCCTGTGGTGCATACGGCTCTCGTGTTTGTGAAGCGCCTTGAGCATGGTTTCTGACCTCAGGATGGGCACTATGTAAACATCATTAATCATCATTAATCATCATCATCATCAGACGGGCGCACTAGCCGAGTGGTTAAAGCGTTGGACTTTCAGTCTGAGGGTCGCGGGTTCGAATCTCGGTAACGACGCATGGTGGGGTAAAGGATGGAGGGTTTTTTTTGTGTGTTTTTTTCCCGATCTCCCTGGTCAGCATATGTGCAGACGTACTAGTGCCTGAACCCCCTTCGTGTGTGCGCGCAAGCAGAAGATGAAATACGTACGTTAAAGATCCTGTAATCCATGTCAGCGTTCGGTGGGTTATGGAAACAGGAACATACTCAGCATGTACACCCCCGAAATCGGAGTATGACTGCCTATATGGCGGGGGGAAAAAACGTTCATACACTTAAAAGCCCAATTCATGTACATACGAGTGAACGTGGAAGTTGCACCCCACGAACGAAGAGGAAGAGCATCATCATCATCATCATCATCATCATCATCATCTTGTGTGTGAATCATCACCCTTCAGTCAGTCAAAGTCAGTGATGATGACTCAGACTGTGTCCATGTCTGGTTTCCAAATGGACGTGGCAGCGAGGAAAGACCCACCGACATGGAAACGGGTTTCCAGTTGTTTTTTTTGTGTTTTTTTTTTTTTTTAGTTCCGTGGGGAAGACCTTTGTGACGCGGTGTTGTCTGTCGTCACACTGAGCCATGGTCCCATTTGTACACACAGCGCGCGTTGCCGTCCTGTCTTACTGACGTCACCGGGACACGAGTCAGTCGGTGCGTTCCACTTAACTCTCTCCATACGAACGGCTAAAGAGACGACGTTAACAGCGTTTCACCCCAATTACCATCATCAAAATATTGCAAGCGGAAGGCTCTTACACTGAAGAGGTGAATGTTGACAAAGAATACCACAATTCTGAGACACCCACTGGACATCCGAGGGGTCTGTGTAGAGGAGAAGAGAGGACTGGCCGTACTGAGTGAGTTAAAAGAGTTGTTGGTTGGGTTGTGGCTGGTGTTCAGGTCTGTTTCTTCTGAAGTGCATTTCAGTGTGTGTGTGTGTGTGTGTGTGTCCCCGCCTCTCTTTGTCTCCTTCTCCACCCTTCACCCCCACCCCCTCTTCCTCTTTCTCTCTCTCTCTTTCTCTCTCTCTCTCTCTTTCTCTCATATATGTACACATCAAGAAGTCGAGTTCTTTCCAGAATAACGAAGATCTAAGTTTAGCCAGCCATTTTTCGACAGAACAATGATTATATTTAGCCATCCGTTTTTTTTGGATGAGACGAAGAAAATTTATTTTCAACAACCTGGGTATCAAGTTTGAGCCGGTTGAAGACCAGCTTCTTGACAGCTGACCTTTACGCGTAATGATTTGGAAGGAAGATGTTCTGTAGCTAACTGCGATTCCCTGTAGTTCATGAAACAGAAATAACCCCGCGTGATGTATTATTATTGCAGCATGGCTAGGATTGGAAAGATAGTCATCAATCCAATGCCGTGTATGCATACGTTGAGATTAAGACGAACGAACGAACGAACGAACGAAGGAATTATTCAATATAAGGCCATTGCCCCATTTGAAGGGGTTAAACAAAAGTAAAGAAGATTTTCTACCATATATAATGTTAGGAATATTGTTAACATACAAATAACATACGGACACACAAAAGTATTGCGTGAACAAGTAAATACTCAGATTCCAAGAGAAAAACAACAACAAAACGAACAAGCAACAAAAAAGCAATCGTCTTTGCCTTACTCTCTGACATCGAACAATTCTGTTGTGTTCTCATGCGCGCCTCTTCAAAGCTTTGTATATAGAAAGAGAGAAATTTATCATTATATTTTGCATTATTTGATGAAAAGAGCATTTGTAACGAAAACAGGTTCTGCTTGAGATTAAGACAAAATATTGAGTGGCAGGAATTAGACACACGACACAAACAGCACACACACAGTGGTTCTAACCGTTTGAAATAGACACAAAAAGGACACACTGTTCCGGCAAAACCCCAGGCATCAGAGCAGTCACGCCATGTCCAGCTTGACGGACGCGTCTTTAGGCTTGTTGTTGCTGGCTTTCCTGACCAGCGCTGCAGGTATTTGTGTATATATATAGATCTCCCGGGCCTGGTGGAAAGCGAGTTAAATCACGGATAAAACAGCACCAAAAAAAAAAAAAAAAAAAAAAAAAAGTTTACAGTGCAAACTCAGTCATGTTGAATCTGAAACTGGCCCAGAACGTCGCACCACCACCACCATTCCACATACATTGTTGTCTCCAACCTCGGCGATACAGGAGGGAGAGGGGGTGGGGGGATGGGGGGGGGGGGGGGGGGGGGTTCAGTTCAAATCTGTGACCTCTCTCAAGCCCTGACATTTCCATTACTTGGGAGATAGATAGATTGAGTTCTGGGGAGAGGTGGAGTAGGTAGTGGGTGGGTGGGGGGTTACCAATGGAGGGATGTGACGTAACGGTAGTCTTGACAGTAGGGGGTGAGGGAGGGGTGATGGTAAGGGAGGTGGTTGGAGGTGAGAGTGGGTGGTGGTGGTGGCGGCGACGCTCATTGGGTGTGGCTCCGTGGGGGTGGGTCTGTGACCCGAGTGATAATTGATGCTGAAAGGCAGTGCTAGTGGCCTTCGTGGGTGGTGGTGTCTAAGCAACCGTTGAAGAAGAACAGGAAGTAGACGCCGGAAGTGTGTGTGTGTGTGTGTGTGTGTGTGTTACGTATATCTGCTTGTGAAATTTCTTGTAGTTGTTTAAATTTTAGTTTTGATTTTAATGGCGGTGTCTTGCGAACGTTGGAGAAGAACAGGAAGTAGACGCCGGAAGTGTGTGTGTGTGTGTGTGTGTGTGTGTGTGTGTGTGTGTGTGTGTGTGTGTGTGTGTGTTATCTGCTTGTGAATTTCCTTATAGTTATAATATAACTGCAGTTTCGTTTTGAATGACCTGATTTCATTCTTCATATCAGTATTTCTGTTGGTTTTTTTTTTAGTAAATATATCGTGGTGAGGAGTTCTGTTTATAAAAAACCCTGCCTTTTCCCTAAACCTGATTGGCTTGGTTTTTCTCTGTCCTGGCCCTTCAAGGCTTGCTATATCCTTACTGTGTGGCCCTCAGTCCTCAAGTCTTCAGAAGATCAAATACGCACGTTAAAGATCCCGTCATCCATGTCAGCGTTCGGTGGGGGTATGGAAACAAAAATAGACTTGGCATGCACACACCCGAAAACGGAGTGTGGCTGCCTACATGGCTGGGTAACTGAACCAAAATGGTCATGACAACACATGACATTATTTTACAAAGAAATGCTACGATTGTAGACTGTTGGGAGACTTGACCCCCCCCCCCCCACCCCCCCACCCCCGCACATCCCCACCCAAGTCTAATTTTTTTTTAAAAAGTCGTGTACTCCCTATCTCTGACCTCCACCCTCCCCCCCACCGCCACCCCTCACACACACACACACACACACACACACACACACACACACACACACGCACACTCACTCTCTATCTCTCTCCCTCCCTCCCTCCCTCCCCCCACCCCCTTTGTTCCCCTCCTCTTCCCTCCTCCTCTCCCCTTCACCCTGAATCTCCAGTCTGATTTTTTTTTTTTTTTTTAATTTTTGCCTGTGACGAAAATGTGCAAGAGCAGTGCTGATGAATGAGCTGAACATGTTGTGATCAGTGCGCACTGATTGCTTAGTTGTTTGCTCA
>NC_134905.1:2822666-2832666 GCF_041734735.1 Babylonia areolata | reverse complement strand
AGTGTGTGGATTGAATGTATGTATGGCTGTATCGATAGAATTATGGTATTACGTTCATGTCGAAGCCTTCTTGACATCGAGAATACCCGCCCCCCACCCCCACCCCCCTTTCTTTTTTTTCTTTTTTTTTTCTTGTCGGCTCAAGTTTTTTGCATTTTGTCCCCCCACCCCCAACCCACCCCCCACCCCTGAGAGAGAGACAGAGAGAGAGAGTGACCTCAGTTTTTCTTCTTTAAAATTTTTTTTTTTCTTTCTGTTTCTATTTTGGTGGCAGTTAACATGTTTAGGTTGAAGTTTGTTGAAGTATGACGCATTTTGATTACCTCCCCCCCCCCCCCCCCCCCCCCCCTGTCTCTTTGATGTAGTTATTCACTCGAACTAGTGATTGAAAAGAAAAAGAAAAAAAAGAAAAAAAACGAACCCCCCCCCCTCCCACCCCTGCCCCCCTATCCCCCACCCCCAAAAAAAACAAAAACAACAACAACAAAAAACAACAACAAAACACACACACACACTCACACACACACACACACACACACACACACACACACACACACACACACACACACACACAAATGTCAAACTCAAAGGGAAATGAAAAGTGTGGAAAAAAAATGAAGATGGATAAGAGTTATATATGTGTGAGAAAAACAACAACAACCACAATGTATGAAAGGTTTGAATAGGTGTTTGGGGGGAAAGAAAAGAAAGTGTGTGAAAGGATTGGTGTGTGTAGCTGTGTGTAGTCAAGAGTATGGCAAATGTTCCTGTGTTCAACATGAGTGAGAGAGTAGCTAGATGAGGGAAAGAGTGTGCGGAATGGTGTGTGTGTGTGTGGGTGGGTGGGTGGGGTGGTGGGGGTAGGGGGGTGGGGGGGGGTTGTCATGGGGAATACACATTAATACAGCATGGAGGAAAACCAGGTGTAAAGCAAAAAAAACAAAAACAAGGCGTCCTGCTGGGGTTGGTTAGTCATGAGGGGAGGGAGGGGGGTGTGCGGGGGGGGGGGGGGGGGGGGGGGGGATCGGAGTTGTTGCCACTGAACTGCACTGCATGTCTGATGCAATCCGTAACACACACACATACATAGTGTCTCTGTTTCTTTTCCTCTCCTCCTCGCCCTGACCTGTGCGCACGTATGTTTGTCAGTCAGTCTGTATGTCTGTCTGGTTCCCCCCCCCCTCTCTCTCTCTCTCTTTCTCGTGTGTGTGTGTGTGTGTGTGTGCTCCCCTTCATCCTCCTCCCCCACACCCCCCGCTCTCTCTTTTCCCATGTGCGTATCTGTCACCCCCCCTCTCTCTCTCTCTCTCTCTCTCGCGTGTGCGTGTGCGTGCGTGTGTGTGTGTGTGTGTGTGTGTGTGTGTGTGTGTGTGTGTGTGTTCCCCTTCATCCTCCCCCCCCCCCTCCCCCCCCGCTCTCTCTTTTCCCCATGTGCGTATCTGTCACCCCTCTCTCTCTCTCTCTCTCTCTCTCTCTCTCTCTCTCTCTCTCTCTCTCGTGTGCGTGCGTGTGTGTGTGTGTGTGTGTGTGTGTGTGTTCCCCTTCATCCTCCCCCCCTCCCCCCCCCCCCCCGCTCTCTCTTTTCCCCATGTGCGTATCTGTCACCCCTCTCTCTCTCTCTCTCTCTCTCTCTCGTGTGCGTGCGTGTGTGTGTGTGTGTGTGTTCCCCTTCATCCTCCCCCCGCTCTCTCTTTTCCCCATGTGTGTAGTACGGATGATTATCACAATAATAATAATATGTAGTGCATATTAATATCACAATTATATACATCTCATGAAACTACGTAAATGTCGCACGCGCGCGTGCGTGATGCTAGTACTTAACTGAACGTCCCATGTTGTGTGCGGTTGATAATTTTCACATTCATCAACGTAGTTACGCCCTCTTACCGTTATGATGATGACAAAACGTAGAAGCTGCTTGCAAGGAAGACACGTGCGCCTGCGTGCGTGCGTGCGTGCGTGCGTGCGTGCACGCTCGCGCGCGGTAGTAAGTATGCACATGCATAGCCAGGCAAACAATTTTTGCACACGGGCTTGAAAGTTGAAAGTTGGTATATATCTTGCTGTCATCTTCTCTCGTCAAGCCCCCAGTCTCTGTAAGTTCCAACCCGTCGTCCCTCCAAAAGGCAGGCGATGTGTGTTTGACTGTGGCTCAGTGGTCAGTGTTCGGGGATTCCCAGCTCAAAAGGTCCGGGTTCGGTCATCCCTCTCTCTCTGTGTGCATCCCTCTCCCTCTCTCTCTGTGCATCCCTCTCCCTCTCTCTCTGTGCATCCCTCTCCCTCTCTCTCTGTGCATCCCTCTCTCCCTCTCTCTCTGTGCATCCCTCTCCCTCTCTCTCTGTGCATCCCTCTCCCTCTCTCTCTGTGCATCCCTCTCCCACTCTCTCTGTGCATCCCTCTCCCTCTCTCTCTGTGCATCCCTCTCTCTCTCTGTGCATCCCTCTCCCTCTCTGTGCATCCCTCTCCCACTCTGTGCATCCCTCTCCCTCTCTCTCTGTGCATCCCTCTCCCTCTCTCTCTGTGCATCCCTCTCCCTCTCTGTGCATCCCTCTCCCTCTCTCTCTGTGCATCCCTCTCCCTCTCTCTCTGTGCATCCCTCTCCCACTCGCTCTGTGCATCCCTCTCCCTCTCTCTCTGTGCATCCCTCTCCCACTCGCTCTGTGCATCCCTCTCTCTGTGCATCCCTCTCCCACTCTCTCTGTGCATCCCTCTCCCTCTCTCTCTGTGCATCCCTCTCCCACTCGCTCTGTGCATCCCTCTCCCTCTCACTCTGTGCATCCCTCTCCCACTCGCTCTGTGCATCCCTCTCCCTCTCTCTCTGTGCATCCCTCTCCCACTCGCTCTGTGCATCCCTCTCCCTCTCTCTCTGTGCACCCCTCTCCCTCTCTCTCTGTGCATCCCTCTCCCTCTCTCTCTGTGCATCCCTCTCCCTCTCTGTGCATCCCTCTCCCTCTCTCTCTGTGCATCCCTCTCCCATTCGCTCTGTGCATCCCTCTCCCTCTCACTCTGTGCATCCCTCTCCCACTCGCTCTGTGCATCCCTCTCCCTCTCTCTGTGCATCCCTCTCCCTCTCTGTGCATCCCTCTCCCACTCTCTCTCTCTCCCTCTCTCTCTCTCTGTGCCTCTCTCTCCCTCTCCGCCTTCTCTCTCTGCATCCCCCCTCTCTCTCTCTGTGCATCTCTCTCCCTCTCTCTCTGTACATCTCCCTCTGTGCATCCCTCTCCCACTATCTCTGTGTGCATCTCTCTCCCTCTCTCTCTGTGCATCACTCCCCCCCCCCCTTCTCTCTCTCTGTGCATATCTCTCCCTCTCTCTTTCTCTCTGCATCTGTCTCCGTCTCCCCCCCACTCTCTCTGCATCTGTCTCCCTCTCCCCCCCCCCCTCTCTGTGCATCTGTCTCCCTCCCCCCTCTCTCCCGCTCTGTTTCTTTCTCTCTGTTTCTCTCTCTCTCTCTCTCTGCCCCATGCTGCTTACTGTGTGACAGGTGTGCGTGGGAAAGAGGAACATCCATACACATAACTTGACCGATTTCCCCCTCCTGCTGGGTTAGGGTTATTCTTGGCTGACACACACACGAGAGAGAGAGAGAGAGGGAGAGAGAGAGAGTGTGTGTGTCAAACGAGCGAAGGCAAGTGGCGAGAGAAAGATGGAGAGAGAGAGAGATAGGAAGATAGTGTGCACGTAGTGTTGGTGTGTGTGTGTGTGTGCCAGCACGTGATATACCAGCAGCAGCACAGGAAGATCCCCCGCCGATCCTCTTGACTGTGCTGTGCTTCATTAAAAGGTGTCTGGCTGGCTCTCTGCAACGGCACCCACCACACGGTTTCTGTCTCTTGTCTCTGTCTGTCTGCCTGTCTGTCTGTCCCCGCTCCGTCTCTCTGTCTGTCTGCCTCTGTCTCTCTGTGCCTCTGCCGGGCACAATAGCCGAGTGGTTAAAGCGCTGGACTTTCAATCTGAGGGTCCTGGGTTCGAATCTCGGTGACGGCGCCTGGTGGGTAAAGGGTGGAGATTTTTTCCGATCTCCCAGGTCAACATATGTGCAGACCTGCTTAGTGCCTGAACCCCCTTCGTGTGTATGCGCACGCAGAACTGAGATCAAATACGCACGTTAAAGATCCTGTAATCCATGTCAGCGTTCGGTGGGTTATGGAAACAAGAATATACCCAGCATGCACACCCCCGAAAACGGAGTATGGCTGCCTACATGGCGGGGTAAATAAAAACGGTCATACACGTAAAATGTTACATGTCTGTCTGAGTGTGTATGCGTGTGCGTCTGAAATCTGATTGAATGACACAGGAAACGAATGATGAGCGCCCAGTGGCAGCCGTCAGTCGGCTCTACCCAGGTAGGCAGCCTGTGGTGCAAATGTCCCCGTGTATGTAAAGCGCTTAGAGCTTGGTCTCTGACCGAGAATAGGCGCTATATAAGTATCCACATCAATCAATCAATCAATCTGTCATTGTTTGTGTCCCTCTCTCTCTCTGTCTGTCTGCCAATTTGTGCATCCGCGTGGTGCGTGTGGGAGAAACTGGCGAGAGAGAGAGGGGGGGGATGGAGTGGGGGGCGGGGGGGATTGGGTTAGGTACATATACATGATTATTTTAAGTCCATTAGCGGGGAGAGAGAGAGAGAGAGGTGGGTTGGGTACATACATAATTATTTTAAAACCAATCTACGCACACGCGCGCGCGAGAATTATTGACATGAGTTGTGGAGCTGAAGGTAATCTACAAATGCTTAATCGGGAACAATAAAGAAATAGGATCGTATTGCTTCAGGACGTGTGTGAGGACCTTACCTATTTCCTCCAAACACGGCTGGTCAGCAGGTGCGCAAAAGCCCAGCGTGTGAGAACTGGGTCAGCAGTGACGTCACATTTTGTGTGTGCACTGTTGAGCGCCCCCCACCCCCCCTCCCGAAATACACCGAAACAATGAAACGTGGGCGATGGTATGTTCCAGAAAAAGACCCAACAGCCAAGAACAGACGAGGGTTTCAAGATTGGATGTCAGCTGCTGCTGAACACACACACACACACGTGGTCACAAGTTGCTGGTTCCGTGTGTTGTTGATTGAATCCGGTGGTTTAAACCGTGTTCATTTCTAGCACGTCTACACTCTAGACGTAATCGTGGATTCGACAGGACAGGCTTGATAAAAAACTGATTATTTCAAACACGTCACACTACACAGATGTCGTCATGGATTCGACAGGACAAGGAAAAGTCATATAACGTATGTTGTTGTTGTCTTCAGTTTAACGTCTTTCCACTTAAAGTGATACTAGACGGGATATAACGTATGTCCTAACCTTGACGGGCAAAAAAAAAACGCGCGCACGAAAACATGCGACCAGTGTCTCTCCAGGGAGAAGTAAGGGGCTTATCAAACGTGATTTATTATCCAGTAAAAAAACCCACAATAAAAAACAAACAAGAAAACGAAAAAAACCCTCCAGAACAGACCTTGTTGCCGAATATTGTTGTGGGTTGACAGCTGACAGACACGTGAAGTATTTTCTTCTTCTTCTTCTTCTTTTTCGTTCGTGGGCTGCAGCTCCCACGTTCACTCGTATGTACACGAGTGGGCTTTTATGTGTATGACCGTTTTTGATCCAGCCATTTAGGCAGCCACACTCCGTTTTTCGGGGGTGTGCGTGCTGGGTATGTTCTTGTTTCCATAACCCACCGAACGCTGACATGGATTAAAGGATCTTTAACTCTTTCCATACGAACGGCGAAAGAGACGACGTTAACAGCGTTTCACCCCAATTACCATCATCAAAATATTGCAAGCGGAAGGCTCTTATACTGAAGACGTGAATGTTTACAAAGAATACCACAATTCTGACGACTGAAGCTAAAGGTTGGGTCATTCAGACACCCACTGGACATCCGAGGGGTCTGTGTAGAGGAGAAGAGAGGACTGGCCGTATTGAGTGAGTTAACGTGTGTATTTGATCTTCTGCTTGCGTATACACACGAAGGGGGTTCAGGCACTGGCAGGTCTGCACATATGTTGACATGGGAGATCGGAAAAATCTCCACCCTTTACCCACCAGGCGCCGTTACCGTGATTCGAACCTGAGACCCTCAGATTGAAAGTCCAACGCTTTAACCATTCGGCTATTGCGCCCGTCGAAGTATTATCAAGCCTCCAGTGTCCACCCAAGGAGGTAGACAGTGGCTGTCCTTGTATCGTGGTCAAGTCTTGGACTTCAAAGGTCAAAGTCAGACAATCATATTCCGACTACGCACGGGGCACTGCCGCCTGCGAGACCACATGTACCGAATGAAGCTGTCACACACTCCTGACTGCCCGTGTAAGACAGGCCCACAAACCCCGGAGCACATCCTGCAGTCCTGCCCCCTGTATCAAGATGCACGGACGCAGCAGTGGCCCTATGGAGCCACACTGGCAGAAAAGCTCTGGGGCACCAAAGAAGACCTCATCAAGACCACCACCTTCATTTCCAGCATAGGACTGCAAGTCTGAGACCATGATCACGGGGAACGCAGAAGAAGAAGAAGAAAAGGTCAAAGTTTGGAGGGGGCAATCGAATCTATCTGAACATATGGGAACAGGCATTATAATTGTTGGGGGGGGGGGGGGGGGGGGGGGGTTGTGGTTTTTTTTTTTTTTTTTTGTTCCCCCCGTTTGTTTTAAGACCGAATTCAGAGAGAGCATTAGGTCTTGTAATACGAATGGGGCGTCTGTCTGTTGCAGTATAGCCATTTTGTATTTATTACAAGTCTTTAATTTTCCTCGAGCCTTTCAGAAAGATTCCACTGTCAAATCTTTTTTCCACTCCAGCCACTTCAGAGGTGCAGAGAGAGAGAGAGGGGGGGGGGGGAGGTCGTGTAGTAGTTGTGTACTATTGTAGCAGTAGTAGTGCGGGGCGGGAAGGGGGGGGGGTTGTTTTTTTTTTGTTGTTGCTATATTTAGTTTTTGAAACATATGAGGTTGAACTCAAGAGTACAATTATTGTGGTTGGTGTCTGCGTGACTGTTGATAACTTGACCCGCTATTAATATCATCACCATCACTGCAAGTTCAGTTCAGTTGTAGCGACAAGTTGCACGCACGGCCATGACCGAGGGGAGGGGAGAGGGAGGGGGTTCAAGTGGGAGATAACCAGGCCAGGCCAGGCCAGGCACACCTGTAGACTTTACACTATTACAGTGCTTGGCGGTGGTGGCGGTGGTTTGGTGTTTTTGTGAACCGAGTCGTGGTTTGTTAGATATCTTGTGTCGGGTCGGGTGTATTCATTTCATTTCACTCCCAGTGTATGAACTCGGCGAAAACAAAAACACTCGGCAGTCCTGTTGTTTTTGTGTGTGTGTCTGTCGTGGTCTCTGTCTCTCTGTCTGTCTGTCTCTCTCTCTCTGTCTCTCTCTCAGTGTTTCTCTGTCTCTCAGTGTCAGTTTGGTTGTTAACTAGTACAGCGGAATGGTTATGCTGACAATGTCAAGCTTGTGCAGCGTTTGAGAGGGAAAGAGAGAGAGAGAGAGAGGGGGGGGGGGATTTGTTTGAGGGTGGCAGTTGAGCCCTGGACCGGGCTGCACGAAGCGATATCTGCAGCCTAAAGTTTGCTTGGAGTTTAGAATGTTCCAAAAGAGTATGGAATTTACCGTGGACTTTTTTTTAGTCTTGGGAACATCCTTTAAGGATAAGCAAACTTAGGGCTGCGAAGTTCTGCCCATGCAACCCTCTCCAGCTGGAGGCAGTTGCATTGCTCGGACGGAGGAGCCTAGCATGGTCGTAACCCGCTACTAACTGTGTGTAGTAGTATGGAACTGACCAATGGCGTAGTTCGGTCAACGTAGGCATTCAGTCACGTGTGACTGTCAAAAAGTTGGAACCAAGCAGTGCAGCTGGCTCCTGAACGTTAGAATCGGGATCAGCTGCTCATCAGGCCTGCATGTGTGTGTGTGTGTGTGTGTGTGTGTGTGTGTGTGTGTGTGTATATATATATATATATATATATATATATGCACGAGTGTGTGTGTGTGTGTGTGTGTGTGTGTGTGTGTGTGTGCCTCTAGCGGCTTGAAATTCGACCCGTATGGAAGGGAAGTGCGCTGTACGGAAAGAGAAGGACGAGGAGGAGACCCCCCCCAGCCATCACAGAATCCTGAAGGCAGGGAATTTCTTGAAAGGACCACCACCACCACCACCACCACCACCACCCACCTCGCAAAGAAATAACTTGACCAGCTCAATGCGCGTGTCAGACTGGAACCAAAGGATTAGTTGGCATCGGTTCCAGAGCTGTCACCCGGCTTGGGGAGGGAAAGGGGGGGGGTGTTTGACCGGTGACTACCTGGGGGTTGTGAGCGTGGAATGAGCGGGGAGGTTGGGGGGGGGGGGGGTGTCAGTGGGGTTCTCACCAGCGTTGAACGGAACTGGTTGGGACTGAAGGGAGGCTGCTTACACTGCACACTGTTCAGTGGGTCTCAGCGGTCGGCGGTACGGTGAATCTCTGTCTGTCACTGTCTGTTTATTTGCATCTGTTTGTGTCTGTCTGTGTCTCTGCCCCTCTCTTTCTCGTCTGATTGGTTGAATGATTGCCCCCCTCCCACCCCCACCCCCACCCCCACCCCCTTGGGTCGGAAAAGGGCCTTGGCCTAAATCTGAATAAAAGACCAGTTTGCAGTCGCTTTCTCGGTGTCTCTCTCTCCCACCCATCCCTCTCTTTCGTGCGCACGTAGAGAAGAAACTATTTTGGCCGGAGATAGAAAGATAACACAGAGAGAGAGAGAGAGAGAGGAGGAGAGGGGGTGGGCTGCAAGCGAAGTTGCCAACTGCTCTTATTCTGGGCGCAGACCGAACTGAACGACAAAGCCCAAGTAGGACGTGTGGCAGCACCAGCGCTGAAGAGAAGTGCATTGATTCATCTCCGTGTATAAGTTGGGGCACAGCGGAAAACTTGTCCTGTTACCGTGCCTCAGGGCCGGTGGTTCACCCCTCTCACCATTATAAGCCGTCCTGACCTACTGATCTATTTCATACTAGCGCGCCTGGAGTGATGGGGGGTACGTGTATATATGTGGGAGGTGGTGGGGGGTGACCTCTATCCACTGAGCGGCCTTGACCGCATTGTTCTCTATTTATCCAGTCTGCATGATGTTGGTTGTCATCATCAGCAGTGTAACCCAGCTCCCTCTCTGTGACGAAAACAAAACAAAAAGAATGTATACAGTTAATTGTTATTTCCCTTAAGTTTCTCGCTTTCTTTTCGTATGTCGATTACACAAGAGGAATTATCCCACTTGGCAGTAGAGCTGTAAAATGCTATTTGCCAAGAAGAAAAAAAAAGTGTCTGTGTCTGTAAAACCGTTGTAATCGGTACTGTCTAGTAAGTCAACCGTTCTAATTGGAAGTTTCAGTCATATGTTTTTTTTTGACAAGTAATATAATTATACTTTGAAGATGTAATGAGGAATCTGTTGAAAACAAAGTGTAAACAAAGTGAGTCTGTGTTTTAACCCGGTGTTCGGTTGTCTGTGTGTGTGTGTGTGTGTCCGTGGTAAACTTTAACATTGACATTTTCTCTGCAAATACTTTTGTCAGTTAACACCAAATTTGGCATAAAAATAGGAAAAATTCAGTTCTTTCCAGTCATCTTGTTTAAAACAATATTGCACCTCTGGGATGGGCACAAAAAAAAAAAGCCTAATTATATGCAAACTGCATTTACTGTCATATTTATATTTTTTGTATTCTCTAAACTTGGCACTTTGACCTCTTATTCTGACACAACAACAAGAGGAGACATTATTATCATTTTTTGTTCAAACAGGAACTTTTTTTTTTTTGCTAAGCATCGAATTTTATTTATTTTGCAAACGTTTTTGGTGCAGATAGTAAAAAAGGGAAATTACTCTGTAATTAATGCTAGGGGACTTAATTTATCACAAGTGAGTCTTGAAGGCCTTACCTCTCTTGTTTGTGTCTGTAGGCGTGTGTGTGTGTGTGTGTGCGCGCGCGCGC